>NC_048895.1:37342977-37461749 GCF_011077185.1 Oxyura jamaicensis | reverse complement strand
AACAAAAAAAAACTCCAAGTGATTTCATTTTCCCACATCTACGATTTTTCTGCCCCTATATTTTTTAAAAATTTACTTAACTACAGGTAGGTTCATCTGGGCTGCCAACAGTACCGCTCAGGCTAAACTATCACTCATTCTTTTCTTATTCTAACAGTTACTATAAGCTATGTGCTATAACATGTAACAGTAAATAATATACCTAGGCTTACTAAAAGAGTAAGAATTAACTGAAACCTGGCTAAAATTTTATTTTCCCACTATAAGCTAGAAACATTTGATGAAAACTCAGCGATACTTTAAGGTAGGAATTGCCTTGCTCCACACCAATCTTCCCAGGATTTCCACTCACTCTAGCATATTTCCTGTGCTGACTATTTTATAGACTTACTGAAAGGTTATTTCATCTAAATTTCTTACTAGAGCAAGACTAAGTTCTTTCACCTTATCACCTAGGACTCGCACCATCTTTCAACCCTCCCTCTTCCTGTCTACCATTACATGAAGATTTCAGATCACCTCTGTTCCCAACACAACTGAAACTTCAGCGATGAAAAGAAGCAGAAGACTTTACTTCTGTGAACCTGTACTCTAGTTATAACTGACTATAAATGTTTCAAAGCAAACCAAAAAACCAACACCCCTCACTCCCCAGCAACAACACTTTCCTGAAAACAGATTTTCTATGTCCTATTTCCCTTTAACAAACCATGCCAATCAATAGTGATGCTCTCACAGGGCAAAAATCTCCAAGTGTGTCTGCATCCCTTGGACCCAGCAGATGCCAATAAACACCACAACTGATCAATGAGCTGTACAATATCTTCAAAATAGAGCCCCAGTTACTGCAGCTCCAAAGACAGAAACAGGGACAAGGGTACAAAAAAGGTTATTTGAATGGTGATGGGATTGGGGAAGGAAATAAAATATCAGGTTCTCTCTCCTACTTGTCCACTGGCAGGCAAAGGCCTCTTGCAAAATTGATGGGGTTCTTCTTGCCCTCTCAGATGCATGCCAATTTTTTATGGAAGCCGTGTACTTCCAAGAATCCCCACGAGTTTCTTGCCTAAGAAGGCAGATGGTGGATTGTGGTGAAGTAAAGCAAATTAAATACAAGTCTCCCTAATGTCAATAATAAAATTCCTTGCAGTTCAGTTGGAACAGAACTCAGCAGAAACTTAATCATTTTAAATAACCCCTTAAAAGCCTATACATAAGGGATTCTACAGTAGTTCACTTCTCAAACCCATTAACTGTCTGTTTGATCTCATTAATGCTCAACTTTAGTTAATTCTGGCCCAGTGATTTTCTGTATCTCATGAGTTTATGCACATAACAAAAAGAATAAATAATCAGTTAGTACATGAATCACAAACGCTTCATCTTGCTAGGCATGAAAATTGCAAGTGAACAGCTGAAATGGTTATTGATGATCAAAAGTATTGTACAAAAAAGCCATTCAAGGTTGTTTAACATAGGCTGTAAGGGCCTGATCCCACTGGCAGTACCCTTATCAGTGGGCACAGGTGACGATTAAAGCACCTTTTTGAAAGGGCAGATGCAAAGAAAAGCTTACAGCCCAGCTCTTTGGCTTCCCATCTACTGCCCACTCCATAAAGGCAAGCAGCAACCTCCTCACCTGGCCACAAACCCTGGCCACAAAGTTTAGGACTTTTTAGGTACTGATACCTGGAAATCGATTTGGGTTTTGGCTTATTCCTGTTACTCCCTTCTGTGCAGTGTCAATGGAAATAAGCTGAAAGCAGAGAAATACAAGATGCCAACTCAAGGTAACAGAACTGTGAACAGCTTGATACAGTGGAGCACATTCTGCCTGAAAACTGCTTTCAAATATAAAAAAATAATAATAATAATAAAAAAACAGATGCTCTTAAGAGACAGGAAGGTCATCTCTTCTAGACATAACTGCCTGGCAATCACAGGACAGGACCATGAGGACTATGAGAGCCTGGCACGGACACTGAGCATCCCTAAACTTGTTGTAATTCTGAATAAGTAAACCCACAACAATCCCAAAATGAAACAGGACATCTGTGTTGTAGTGAAGAGAGGACTGAAGAGTGTAGCGATACTACACAACCTCAGAATAAACAGACTGAAAAAGTTCAGAAAGTTTAAAATGAATTTTGCTATGTAATTAAACCATTATTATTGTGCCAATATTAAAAGTAATCACATTTTATTCCTTGACACAATTACAATGTGGTCTGCTTGGCAAGATTTTCTATAGGCAAGAATGTATATATTAAATTTCATATCATTTAATCAAATTAATTCCAAATACTATTTACAAGTTTGTTTGTTCCAAAGTAATTGCACTTAACTTGATCTCCAAGAAGAAATCAAACAACAGTACAGGATTTGTGGCACATTATAATGAAATTAAAAAGCATTGGCTTTAGGAGGGCTATTTTTTTTTTTAATTTTAATTAATTCTCCCCCCTGTTCCCCATATAAAACACTAGTTTTCAGTATCAACTGCAAGTTCGTAATACTGTTTTACATTTATGCAATCCATGTCTTCTTCTAGGCAGTCCTTATTCCTTATCTTCATCATTGCTGAACCTTTATTCAGTATTTAATAACTGCATTGCAATTATCATTTTGAGAGCCGTGGTGGAAGTCATGCATTTGTCACTTAAAATAATAACGTATCTTTCACCGCTTACAATTTAGAGATAAGCTTAAGTCTCCAGTCCAGGTACCTATGAATGTGAATACTGAAATACATGAGAATCACTTTACAAGTGCAAATCCATCTATGATAAAACACGAGAACATGAAAAATATACCCTTTTTATCTTCTGGAATTTTAGTTACTGAAAACAAGAAGCAGTAGCCACGTAACTTATAATTATAGAATAACTACAAAATGTATCAGTGAGCCATAACAATATGGTGTCATGAAAAAAATTAGTTCCGCTTTAAAGCATATGAAAGCTGAAAAACTGCACTGCTGTCTTCTCCTCAGCATACAAACAGACTGCCTGATGGTGGTGGGGCCACTGATGAAAATCAAATGCTTTCTATGATTTTAAGCTTCCTATCATTAGTCAAGTATTAAGGGACAACAAATGTCTGAAATAACAATTAGAACAATAAAGTCACTTGCTGTTAAAAAATCAATTTTAAAATATTTTTAAGACGTTATGAAGCTTTGTTGACATAACAATCTACACTTAACAACTGCCCTCCATCCCTCTCCAAAACCACACACTTTGTACAAGTCACAGAATTTGTGTGTCGTGCCCCCCCCCCGTAAACTCTGTAGCTGGTGGGGTGTCAAGACTGCATGGAGCTGCACTTGCTTGACTGATTTACTTTGGGCATTTCAGTGCCTTCTTTACAACCGCTCCAAAACTTTTTTTTTTTTTTCTTCAAATAAATTGTTGTGGGTAGAAGACATCAACTATTCCATCAAAAACCATCAAGGACCCCAAACAGAGAAACCACATACACAATGCACCCTTCTGTACAAACTCCAAGGATATAATGAATTATTGTCTACGTCATATTTGGGCTTTCCATTGTACTACAAGGAGCAAGAGCAACATGAACGAAGCCACCTCATTAAAGAAGATTAAATTGCTGTATGTATTCAGCAAAATGTTGCTAAGCCTTAACCAAAATGTTTTGCTTTCAGTTAGCAGCCATAAAAAATAAAATAGCATTTGTAATGAAAATTACTTTTTTACAATATTGACTTTAAATTCCTAAAAACATTTCACCAGTTTAAATATGCTTTCTGTTGTGTCAAACTGTCTCTTTTTCACTGGAAATGAGATATGATTTGAAAGTCCACAGCGAACAATCACTTGTGCTACTGTTGCACTACTTCAGCACTGTGCCAAAATACAGCCTTCAAGTAGTCTATAGTGCATCATAAATGCTTTGCATACCAAATATATTTTAGATTAAACTAAACTAACTAAACTTTGTTCTTAATGAGATAAATTTTGTTACTAAGAATCTTACTTTCATTGTCATCATATTATAAAAAACAAAAACAACAACAACAAAAAACCTAAGTATTTAAAATGAAGTAAATTTGGAGGAAAAAATAAGAAAACATTAAAAATGTAAATTTAATTTGACAGCTCTTCAAAGAAGCTAAGCATTTGGTTATCTATGGGTCTTGCATTAAACTCAAAGTAACTTGTGAGGTAGACTACCTCTAAATGAGAGAAAACAGTCACCAGGTGACCAAGCAGAAACTTTCTGTTCCAGCCCAGTCTTGTAGCAGTATTTTCAACATCCAGCTCAGCAGTTACTGCACTAAATCTCAAGCACAGTAATCCCTGTTTCAGAGTGGTAGCAATGCCCTAACAGCAATTTAGAGACCAGAAATAAACACCCAAAGAGTACAGATGATGACAGGATGCTCCATCTCTTTGCTGGTCTGAACAGAGATCACAGCTCACGCCTCCTGTGAAGGGAGAGCTGCAAAGGGGAGTTCTGAGGTGCACTTCAAGAAAGAGATGACAACAGTTTTCAGTTATGCCAAATGCTTGACGGTAAAATTAAAGGCACCAAAGGTTGGCATAACAATGATCATTATTTCACTTAGTAACATGACACAAAATTCGGTTACTCCATCCTCTGCCCTTGTGGCTTACTAGCCGTGCCACTTACATCCGATAGCAACATGAGGCCAGCACCACACCAAGCCAGAGTGGGGTGGGCAGTGCTCTGTCTTTAAAGCAGTTGCAGCTGCAGCTTGCAGCTGCATAAGCAACAGAAAACAGCCTTCATGGATTTAAAAAGATGGAAAAACATGTTCCAGACAAAATAAGCAAAGATCCTTTATCTTTTCCTCATTCTGCTGCAGAGATGGGCAATTTTCATTTCTGCTACATCTCATGCAATCAAGTATTCCGCGCAAATCTAGGCTGACCACAGTGCATGCAATGTGGTGATCTTCTAGCACGCATTAGCTTTCTAAAACATCAGCAATGAACAATGGGACAATATTTACAACATACCCTCATAAGGTAAAATAGTCACAGGAAATGGATCTCCAAGTTCTAATACTGCTTCTGAACTTGAACAAAGATTCAGAAACATAATATTTCCTGGGGATTAAGGAGCAATAGCTAAGTTTTTCACTTTACCTCCAGCTATCTTGCACTCGTAACTTCCTAATGAAGAGAGTCCCATGCTATAGCCTTTATTAATAAAAGGCCAATCAGCATTCTTGCCTCCCGAGATGGTGAGAGGCATAGGGAGTTCATTAGGCTTGAAAATGTCAAACAAATGCCCCTCTTCATTGCCTTTTAGCAGTATGAGTTCAATAAATTCTCATTACCTGAAACCTGGAAGAAAAAAAAGTTACATACCATCATCATGATGGATTGCTGGAGCTGAAGGACATAGGGGAGGGAGAGAGAAGATGCAACAAAGAACTGATTATGTAGACTTTCTCTTGACTTGCAATATGAAATAAGCTAGTTTTAAATAAAAGGCAGCACTTAGAAAATGGGGGGGGGGGGGGGGGGTTACTCTTTGATCTTTGCTACTGATTAAACATCACATCTATGTACCTCCCAAAGAAAATAAAAACTAACCTTTTATGGTTTGTGGATATGTTTATGGGCTTGATTCAAAGCTTTTGTTATCTTTAGTGGATTTTTCAAATAAACTCACCTTGGTTATAACTAGAAATAACAAAGTCAGAATTTATGAGTTAAGATTCTAGACATGACAGCTCCAGTTTATTTCCAGATATAATAGAAACAAATAGCACTAGAAAATCTAAGTTTTCTATGAATAATACACCTATAATTCTTTCCAAAAACTTCTACACATGGTCTAGTTATCTAATGGCATACTAAGTCAACATAATTGGGGGAAATGAAAAAAAACAGAGAACTGTATTTCTGATCATAACACTCAAATATTCCACAAATATATTAGGGCAATATCTAAGATAATACATACAACATTAATGCCATAATATCTCCAGATAATTTTCAGCCAGCTCTGCTGATAACCACTTTATCTTGCAGTATGATTTGTCAGATACAGGTTGAGGATCAATGAGTTTGGTATAGTGAGAGGTTATCCAGCTGATAGGCCATTGATTACTACCACAGCGCTACAAGAAAGCAGTCTGTGGTTGCTGAGATCTCAAGATGAAAACTTACTCTTTTATAATTTGTGCATACTTCCTGAGTACATTTGTGCCAGTACTGCTGAGCCTCTGAAGTTGTGTTAAATGTCCTTCCAGAATTTCTAAATGAATGAATCCAAAACTGCCTTAAACACGGCTATAGAGAGATGGGGATCTGCCTCTGATCAAGTGACATGATGAGGGGAAATGGCCATGAGTTGCACCAGGGGATGTTTAGATTGGATACTAAGAAAAAAATTTTCAATTAAAGGGTTTTGCATTATTGGAACAGGCTGCCCAGGGAAGTAGTTGAGTCACCATCCCTGGGGGTCTTTAGAAAATGTGTAGATGTAGAGCTTAGTGACATGGTTTCATGGTGGACTTGGCAATGCTAGGTTAAAGGTTGGACGAGATGACCTTAGAGGTCTTTTCCTACCTGAATTATTCTATGACTCTATTCCCTTGTGGGAAGGTACAATTTCTGCTACCTTCTTTAGATTTTGGTCCTATTAATGGGGCTGTCATACTGAACACTGGAGTGTGACCCAAATTTTTCTCAGAATATGCTGTAAGAATCTCCAAATACCTCTTTCCTGGCTGCTCAGGCTAAAATTAGACAAGACTGAAGTATACGTATTGATTGCACATTTACGAACTACACTGCTGAGGTCACTGTGGAAACTACTAGGAAGAGCTACCGTTTGTTTCTTGATACTGCTGAATCAAGCAATGCTCATGCAATGCTTTTTATGCACTTCATTAATGTCATGAAAAAGTACCTAAGGAAGACATTATTTTGGCTTGGTATTTATACCTGTGTAAAACATTCCAAAGGTGGCAGTGACAATCCTCAGACACATTAACACATTCAGCTGCAGAGGGCTAATCCTACCTGCCTTCCTCATGCATCATCTAATACAAACTTGAAAGGTAAGTTGAAATACAACAAAATAAATTGAGTAATTTAATATGGGTGAGCATACTTCAGAGAATGTATCATGCACATTCCACCTGAACAGCCCATATGGGGCAAAGGATGACGCAGAGGATGAAATTATTGCATTGTTGTTATAGGAGATGCACTATTACAGTTAAAAAAGTAGAAATGTAATCAACTACCTCACTTTTTTTTCAGCCCCTGATTAAGAGAAGAAAATAGCACCCTTGGAAAGTGTCTTGAAAATATAATACATGCATAACAATTGACGATTTCAGCTGAGAGATAAAAGGAAAATGATTTTTAAAAATTCAGATCAAAGCTCAAAGCCTGTTTCAAAATCTGGTAACGCATTCACCATTCTTTTGCACCAAAAATACTATTACTTTCATTAAATCTTCTTGCTTTTAAAGAAAAGACAAAATGATCTCTCCAGCTCAATACTTCATTGACAGTCAAGGGCACAACCCTGTGAATTTTACTTGGTCACTGCTCTACAGGATCATCAGTGAACACGCAGTTAAAATATCTGCTGAATGAAAGCTGACCTTCCTACAATGCTTTTCTACAGAGCTTCTAAGTATAGTGTTTAGTCAAGGGAAGATAGTGCCATTTTGGAGACTACAAAGCAGTCCTTCCTTTGTGCACCAAGAGAGGAGAAGACCACCCCTTAGCCCATTATTTTCTGGGAAAAAAAAAAAAAAAGGTAAAAAAAAAAGGAAAAAAAAAAAGGTAAAAAAAAAAGGTAAAAAGGTAGAGACAGCAAGCACTCTATGCCAAAGTCCTGAGGTGATTAAACAGCCAAAATGTTAGTGATCTTACTGATGGCATAAGCTTCTCTCCCATTGCTTAAAACTCTACATTCCAGTTATATCAAAACTCCCCTAAATGCTTACTCAGCAGTGAAACGTTTTAAAAAACATTTCTTGGCATCTTGCCCTTCAGCAGAAGAAAATTTGCATTTTTACAGCATTTCAGCCTGTCAGCACTAAAACATTTTAATGGGTTTTGCAGCTGTGCAGGGAGAATTGCGAGATGGTCAGCGGATTCTTATGGCAGGCTGCTGGGAAACAAGTGCCTACGGGTGCTGAGGCAGGAGAAACCAGCTGACCTAACCAGACTTTACACTCCACAGAAAATTCAAACAGCAGCTTTCACCCACAATGAGCATGCCAAAAGAAGGGCTCCATGGGCTCTTTGTAGTAAGGACCATTAAAATCCTTGTTTTCCACTTGATCTGAACAAAAGCAGCAGCTTTCTGTAAGAACTCATGAAAGAGCAAAAGCATAGCCAATTACAACTTCAATTCCCATAAACTGCACGTAGTCTATAGGCTTTAAGATCTTTATTGTCTAACTACTGTGCGGATTTGAGAAAGTAGGCATAAGCAAAATCAGAGAAATGTGGCATCCCAGGGTTCCAGGGGAGCAGGGGAGAGCAGCGGGTCTGAGTTCAAGGTGCTTCTTCAAAGGACGTTACTAAAGGACAAGCAAGGTGGGTGAGCAGGGAGGCAACAGTAATGCCAGGAGCTCGGCAGCACATGCAGCCTGCTGAGTGCTTCAGGCTGGCGCAGGAGGGTTGCAGTACCATCAGCTGCCCTTCCTCGGGGTGCCTGGACACTCGGTGTCAGTGGGTGAATGAAGTCAGGAGTCCAAGTAAAGGGGCAAATGCACATTCCTCTCTGCCAAGGGCAGAGGAGCACTCCTCCAAACCTCCTCCTCTTTGTTTAGCACTTGCTGTACATACTTCATCCCAAAAGACATCCCTTGGGCATCCCAAGCAGAGTCGGCTGTGTTGTTTCAGTACACTTTAATAAAGTCTAATTGCAGTCAGAAAAAAAAAATAACCCTACATAGAACAGCTTAAGTATTTTGATTCAAATAAAATTGAATAAAAGTAATAAAATTGAGATCGCGTTAAGTATATTCACTGGGTTAGCTATCTCATGACACAGTCATTAATAATTGCACCAAAACATTTCTGAACTAATTAGCCAAAATCTTCTCTTAGTTATACTAATACATAACACTGTGGATTTGTTTGGTATTTGCAGAGCTGTGGCCAACGCAGATTTATCCTGGAGACACACTGTCTCTGAATATAGACTCAAGATAATTCATCGAGGCAGGGAATATGCATGTGTGTAGGAGGGAGCCTGAAAAAGTTCCAAGGAATGGAGCTTCTGCCACTTGCTAAACCACTGGGGGATGAGGAAAGACCACAAAAAGGCCTGGATGGAAAAGCTGAGTGGAAATGCAAGAACACCGTCCACACCTCACAAAGCCAATCCTACATGACGAGGAAAGGAAACAGAAAGAAAACAAGGTTACGGGAGTCTGTCAAGGGATGGAAAAGGAAATAAAGTTGTAAAAATAAAGCAATGATAAAGCATTTTTACTAAAATGCAAAATCTTACTAGAATGTAAGCCAGCAGAAAGCTAAGTCCACAAAGCAGTGTGACACCTCAATGTACACCCAAGGACTCAACAACATATGAGAACTGTAGTTCAAGTACTAACAATTTAACACACCACCATTTATTATACAAAATGTTGACAGCCAAACTTCTTGAAACGTGTCTTGCTACTCTGATCTGGAGTTAATGAGAGGAAAGGTGCTCTCCCCTCAGTGCCTGCCAGCGTCCTGCCCATGAGGCACAGAGCTGCTGTGCCTCTGTCCTTGTCCTGCTACCAACATGTTAACAGCTGTCAGTGCCTTAAAAAAGTAAAGCCATGCCCTTGTAAAGGGCAGAGCTGTAGCTCATGTTATCACATTATTGACAGCTGGATGTTACTTTGAAGAGTAAAGCACGAAAACATGAGGATCCTGAGGATCTTCTGAAGTGAACTGAAATGAAGTAAAATGAGGTACGGACTGCTAAAGCTTCCACTGAAAAATGAAACAGAGCGACCTGATTCCATTGAATTCTGTGTAAAAAATGTATCTGCCATTGCTGTTTATTAACTAGCATGCCATATATACTATTAACCAACAGACCCCACACCATTTTGTTTTCTCTTCTTCACTACCATACTGTAATTGAAGAGCTACAGGATTTGGATCTCAAAAAACTGTCACAATTGTCTTGTCTACATTCATGCTTAATCTATGGGCAAGAAAGGACAAGGGCTCCATCAAAAAAGAAACATTTTTTAAGCTCTGATTTTAGTTACTAAAAATTTTATTCTCCCCCTGCCCTTCACTTTCTACCACAGCTGGAAATCCAGCTGCTGTCCTTGGAGTTAACATCATATTTAATTTTTTTTCCTCTTTTGGTATGCATACTGCAGGAAATACCCAAATATCCATCAGCCTAATTCCTAATCAGGAGCTTGTATTTCCCAAAAAAACATTAGACACTGATTTGGTGCCTGTTTATCCACTGGAAACTAGGTAAGTTTTGAGGAAAGACCAACCGATTTCATCTCGTTTAATCGCTTTAACATTGGCCTTGTTTTTATTTCTGTTCTAAATACCTCTATAGCAGCTTAATGCCACAGTATTGCTTTATCCACAATTTATACAAAAATAATTCCTGCTGAGCTTATTTTCTTTACAGCTTCTTTATACATTCTTAATTGTTAGCTAATGTTCGCTATCTATGAATTATTTAATATCTAAGTTATTAGAAAGCTATTAGACTTTCTATAATAAAAATCTCCCAAATACAGTGATACACAACCGTTTCCCTGGCACCATGAGAGCGTGTCCTGGCAGCCAGTGCCAGCAACCCACCCAGCTGCTGCCTGAAGCAGCTCTGCCCACAGCAAGGCGGTTGTTTCCTTCCTAGCAGAGATGAGGACTGTGAGGGGCACACAGCTCACACGATGCCACCCATCATAGGTGAAGCTATTCTTGCTCATCATGAATAAGGAAATCCAGCTACTGTCCTTGGAGATAACATCATATTTAATTTTTTTTCCCTCTTTTGGTATGCGTACTGCAGGAAATACCCTGAATATCCATCAGCCAGGAATCAGGAGCTCGTATTTCCCAAAACAACATTAGACACTGACTCGGTGCCTATTTATCCACTGGAAAGAATCTGTCTCTTTCCTTTGTTTAGACTGTATTTTAGCCCTGGGTAAATATCATTACCATTATTTTCAAAATAACTAAAATTGGACAGTTAAGGTACCGTGTCAGAGACCTGTATAGCTGCTGTGCACCTCTGTACAAGCCCTTCATCAGCTGGGTTATGCCTATTCAACTTCTTTGAGCAGATATCCATTCACTGTGCACCCATCTGTAAAACTGCAACGTCTTCTAACACATCACCTTTATTGAGCCTCCTAAAAAGTCAACAAATATCAAGTAAATAACCACTATCATATATATGAATTACTTGGTGAGATGCTTTCATTTTACTTCAGCTTGTGACCATGTAAGCTCATGTAAGCTCATAGGCCTTTTTGAGGCCTAAATATTGCAAATAAATATTATAGGGACATATAGACTTTTTTTTTCTTTAATGAAAAAATGTATGTTGTCTTTTTACTTCCTTCCACAGAACCCTGATTTTCTTCTATGAATGCTTTGTAACTGTAAATAGTAACATTAATTTGGTCTGAATAATCATAAATCATTACGTGGGAATATGACTGCTGCCTTCATTTCTCCCAGCCTGTGTATTTTCCAAGAAGATATTACTTGATTATCTTGGTACAACTTGGAATGGATAGATAGATCTCAGCTGCAGAAACCAGTCAAGAATAAAGATGTTATTTTTCTGATAAATGAATGTGATTTTATGATGTTAATGGTAATTTAAAGAGAATCTTCTGCGTAAGAACTCTCTTCCCAGAAGAGGAGCAAAAGGATATTCTACGATGTTGACATTTCCAGAATCCAAGAATCCTTTAAGTCTAATTAATGCCCTTCTTGCCCAACAAAAACAAATAAAACTACTCTGCAAAACAATGAAGGAAAATTCAAGGTAAAACCTTTAGTCAGCAACTATTTGAAATCAGCACTGCAAATTCAGCAGATATACTCTAGGTAGAAATGGTAATAAAAATCCACAGATGAAAAGAATAAAGTACTCAAAGTATCCATTCCCAAAGGACATTACCAGCACTCAAATTACAAAGGCAAGATTCTATAGAAATTTCCAGGACACCTTGGGAGCATGAAGATTGATTTGACTGCTGTCTGTTGCTTTTAGGTATCAATTTGTATTGTATATTTGTAGTGTATCTATTTGTACAAAAATAATAATAATAATAATTCAGTCCATATAGATTTGCATATGATGAAAATTGCATCAACTATAGCTTTGCATGACCAAGAAATACTGTACTTTCATTTATCTATTTTTCTACTGAAATACTTCAAGGTTTTATGAACTTACTTACATAAATTCACATTTGTAAAACTACATTTTTCTTCAGTACAAAGCCAGTAGAAGTTGAGCTCTAAGACGTATTATTTTAGAGACTGATTCAACTCCAGCTGGCTTGAGGAGGTATTTCACAGATAACAACAAAGAATACTAAAACCTCCTTTTATTTTCCCGATCATTTTAAAATAAATGTGTTGCAAGATCAATGAAGATCGATCAGCTATATGCCTGCCAAGTTAACAAAAGATATCAGAATATCATCTGTGCTCAGATATCAATATATTCTCAAAGTCCTAAGCAGATCTAGAAAAAAAAAAAAAAAAAAAAAAAAAGAAATAAAACAGTAAAAAGTCAAAGTTAAAACTTCTAATGTGTCATGAAATGCTCATCAGAGATTTAGTCTCAGAGGCATGATGAATCTTCCCCCTCGTATCAGAAGGCACACAAATCACTGATGGCTCTTAGAAGAACCATTTCAATACACAGAATGTGAAGAAGCCAGATTTAAAATCAACAGATTATGATGTTCTCAGTCATGAAAACTCACTTTGAGCTGCATGATCATTTTCAAATAGTCTTTATAGTCTTTTTTGGAAAGGCAGGCCATTAAATACAGAGTAAATGACATATGGGAAATTGCATCCTGCAGAAATGAAGGCTGGTATTTGTGCTTTATTTTTCTGTTTTCCACTCAGGTTGACAGGAAGTAAATACATGAAGGAAAAAAATCTAAAATATAACATGAAAAGATAGTACTGGTAATGAGATGGATCAAGATCTCCATCCAGTACATTTTTTCAGCTTGATCAGGAGGGTTGGTGTGGGAAAGCTGAATGAACAAAACTCTTACTTGTTTGTTTAACAGAATACAAACAGGTTCAGCTGCCCAGCAAGCAAGAGTACTTTTATCTGAGGCATTAAGCACAGACACTGATGCTGTGGACTAACCACAGAGACACGGACATACAGAGACCAGTGCCTCTGGACCTGTATCGGAATATATCGCCATGTATTCATGTGATGAAAAACAAAATCAAGAAGGAAATCCTGAAAGTTTCAGTCTAGTATATCCTAGCGAAACACATACAGAGCATCTGAAGAGAACATTCCTAGCAAACCTCAGCCATCCAGTCTCCTCTGTGCCTCCCTGCGAGGCATTAACACAAAGATCCAACACTGTCTGACTGGAACTTCAGTGCTACGACTGGCAAAGTGTGCTGCACGTGGCTGGAAATGACACCGGCAGCTCCAGCTTACCCAACCAGACACTACCGATATCTCTGGGATGCTGAAAGGGCTTCCCCCCATTGACACCCCGACAGCTTTTTTGTAACTGTGGCACTGCCCAGCTGCTCTGGGACACACACCCTGCCATGTCCGCAGCAGGCCACCAGAAGTGTCTAGTGTCTTAGACCTGTGCTCTTGAAGAGTATCGGCTCATACTAGCTGAGAGGACACTCACAGAAGCATTGTAGGGTTAGACACAGGCCTCCACACATCTCCTGTAAGCTGACAGGGTAATAAGTACTTCTCTATACCGGCGGGAAGGTGGAGCAGCAATTAAACTAAATGGTGTCACTGGAACAGGTGCTTGCTAGGATCTGAGGCAGCGCCAGCCCCGGCTGAGTACACAAGTCTCCCTGCAATAGAGCATCAATTCAGACAGATCCTACTGGGAATTTTAGCCACTTTAAATGCCTTTTTCCACAGAGGAAAGGAAGAAAGATTTACCGGGGAGCTTTATTAAGTTGGATAGCTATTCTCAACAGGGAGAATAAAAGCCTCTGATATGTGGCAGATCAGTCTTCAGAAGAATGACCAATAATTTTAGATTTAATAACTCTTTTTAGAACAGGCTTACAATCCGGTAAAGAAAATTACCTTGGAAATTTTATGAGTCCTGTTGGGAAGAAATAATTTGAGTTTTCTGCACATATGAAGAAGGGAAAAAAAAAAAAAAAAAAAGATATTTGATCACAGAGAATCACCAGCAGACTAAAGAGAAGAAAAGGCTACCCTGGTACACAAATTGTCCCTGTATCCCATCCACAATACTCAGAAATCAAATTGGAATTTGATTTCTGCTAAGGGTGGAACATTTTCTCTGAGGCATATTCACAAATTTTGAGTCATGAACCAAGAAACACATACTTAAATGTATAAATTGCAAGAATACAAAAAGACATCAATCTCTGTATTACACCCTAAACAACGCTTAGCATAACAGAAAAAGCTGCCTTAGGAGACTCTAACACAATCCACCAAACTCCAGAGGAAACAATTGGATTTAATTGAACAAAGAGTGGGTGAAAAATAATGGCTTGTGAATTTGGACAAAATGCGTTGAAGCCCAAACCCATCCATACAATGTAATTAATGGTGGTGAACTACCTTCTGGCAGTAAGGCAGTAGAATAATAGCTACACAGAACATGCTGATGAGTTTTGGTGTTTTTTTTTTTTTTTTTTTTTTTTAATTTGTGAAAGCATTCTTTATAGGTGAAAGTAAATGCAAAACAAATCAACCCTTTTTAGGTATTAGGGCTGGAACAGACAAGAGAGAATCTTATTCTGCATTGACACCGAAGAATCATTAACAGAACATCTTTTCCGTTGGAATACATTTTTAAATAATAATAATAATAATAAAAAAAAAAAGTAGGAAAGGTAGAGTTTCCTCTGGTGCAAATCTTTTGAATTACTGACTTCCCTCCCGGGCCCAATGAGTTGAATGCCCTTGCAAGTGGTAGGTGGTGCACCAGCTCTTTGCAGCATCCCGCCATAGAAACTTCAATAGTAAGGGTGTTCCTTCTTCTGATGCAAAAATAAAAATGACTGAAAATATGGAATATTTAAAAAATTAAGTAGTTTTATAGCTCACTCTCTCCATCACCCCCAAAACAGGAGGACATCAGCCATCATGTTGACAGAAGGCAGTTTTATGCCAAGTGCCGAAGTGTTTTGTAAATAGAAACCTTCAGTTGCTCTTTAACAGGCTTATTTTCAAAATCTGAGCATCTTGTTCTGTTTAGACATTTAATTATTATGCCTGTCATAGTTTGTTTATTAAATAGAAATCAGTCAATATAAACCTTGCTATGCTCAGAACCCACGCAGCGCAGGAAAAATCTCCCCCACAATCAGCCAGGGGCAAAGCAGTTCCAAGGTAAAACAACGTAAGTATGTGCTGCAGTATGCTCACTTAATAGTGCTGCAAAACCCTACGGAGAGAAATACCAGAGATTTTTTTTTAATTTTGTGGGTTACTGCTTTATAAATCTGTGGGCCCTCTCTCGCAACCTGAGAATAAAGGAATATCTAACAAAACTCAAAGCAACACATGGTAACTGTCCAACTGTAACTGCAAGCCAGAGGGAAGATCTACTTCAATGTGCATCAGACAGGCCAGACAAGGAGAGCTAAGGGTGTATGCAAGCTCTGTAAGACCCCTAGCATCACTATCAGCAGGAACAAGTAGAAAAGGAGGCTTATTGAACAGCTGAAGTTACCAGTAATAGATAGAAAGACCTTAGTTCAAACACTTCAAATAACAGAGACCCTGTCTTATCATCTGTAATTTCTTCTGTTTCCCAGATTGTCGTTTTTAGAGTTCATCAGCTAGTTTCAACACAGCCATGTAAGTTTCAGCTAACGTTGTTATGCCAGAGGCTAGCCAAGATTTCTTTAAAAGAGATCAGCCATTAAAAAGTACTATTTTCAAATTATGATAATCTAATTTTTAAGCTGCACTGTCTAATGGACCAGGGCAAGACAGGCAAAGGTCCTGGACTGCTAAGCATATGCTCTTAACCAGCCTCATCCATCAGGGCTGCCTAACAACATTATTGTGGACGTCTCAGGAGAATGATTTTTATCCCATACCAAGCACAAACTGTAAAAATTCCACTTTCCACAGTCATGACTAATTCCTTTAAATCCCTAAGTGTCAATCAGTTGGCATTCCTTTTAATAGAAAGGGTCAAAAGCCATTTGTACTTCGTTAAGTCCAGCATTCTAAAATCAAATTATGTGGAACCAAGCCAGGAGTGTACTACATTCTCTGAAGCAAAAAAGATGTCTCTTAACAGACCTGGTCCAACTGTAAAAAATAAATAAATAAATAAATAAATACACAACTACTTTCAGTAAGCCAGTTTCTCCATAAGTAACTCAAGGGATGAAATTTTTATGGGAGACTGTAAATGAGTATAAAGAGCATTATTTCATCTAAACCTATACAATTTTCCAGTCAGCAGAACTCAGATTCTAATTTCAATTCTGAAGCCAGAATTTGTCTGCCAGACCAATTTTACAGTCCTTTCCCCACCTCCACCCAGATCTTTTTCTGAATGGCGCCATGTGTTTCAGTAGGAGACAGTAATTTTTAGAATGGTTCTTGGTGATTATTTTGATGAGTACATGTATTTGCCCTCAGTTACTAGGACAGAGTTGTAATTTCTTTTAAATTATTAATTTGTACTTTTTGGATTATATCATCATAAGCATGATTTAAAAAATAATCAAAGTAATTCTGTATTTACACATCAAATGAGCAACAAGAAGATTTTCAATCTTTTCTTAGTTAAATACTGAATCTACTCAGTATTATTGCATATTGAATTTGTCTGCCCATGTAACAAACAAAATGCAAAATGGTTTTGTAGCTTCCAGCAACCTGACTTCACATTGTGACAGTCAAAAATGGTCTGTAAGGTAAAATGCTTTTTAGCTCTCAATCATGGGCTGAGCTTTTCAGCAAGTAGCTCAAAGATTACAAATTATAATTAATAGTTCTGGTTTCAAACTTAGTTTCATTTCTTCAAATTGTTATTTCCTGTGTGTCCTTTTAGACGGTCAGTAACAATCCTTTCAACGATGGTGAAGACATGCAAAAAAGCCTGCTTCTCCACTTCCCTGACAAGTTTTTGTTATAAAATTCCCAGGAAAAATAAGTACATCAGTAAAAGGGAAGGTCTTTTTGACAATATATCTAGTAAGTATTCCTAATGTAGTACTGGTTTAAGGATTAATAAAAAAGGAGTCTCGTGTTGAATTACAGCAAACCAATCAGGAAGGTTGTATTTCTGAACAATGAAATCACAACAACATAAAGAAGATGTAGAGGCTTTATGTGAAAATACTGCTTACAACATAATTCACTGATTTCTGGCTAGAAAAAGATCTGGACTTCTAAAAATGTCTTCGTTTAACACCCCCTCCCCTCCCCCCCCCCCAGCCCCCAATTCTCAATTCTCACTTGTTATTTTTTGGCAAAAGCTCCAAAAATTTCTAGCTGAAGAACTATTCTAGACCATAGTTCTATTTTAGCTATATTTTACTTTAGAATCTAAACACAGAAATGAAGTTGATTTTCAGAAGATGAAAGCCTTTAACAAACCATCATAGAAATTCTTGTCAAATCAATAGCATTCTTTCCCATCAAGCTTTTTCACAAAAAAAAAAAAAAAGGATCATACACACAAACTTGTACTTGATAATAATTTCATCTGAAAAAATGACAGTCTATTGCCATCCTTTCTCAGCACATCCTGCAAATGTAAGCACCTGTTCCCGAATTTCAGTGGAAGTACTCACACAGCAGAAATGTAAGAATTCAATAATTCTTATTAAAAGTGCTTACCCCGAGTACTAAATATATGCCACACAGCAATTGATCTTACAGCACTTCAGTTAAGTCTGCAATATATTTAACACAAAAAGGAGCCCATTTTCATCACGTAAAGAAGGATTCAATGTTAGTAGGTAGCAGCTGCCAGCACTTGGATACTGCAATAGCTGTTATTAGAAATGGTTTAGGCAGTTTATAGACACAGCATTGATGTGCCTTCTGGTTCAAGTATTAGTAGCTAGATCACGCACTTGAATCACTCTGTGAAAGGCATCTTAAAATAGAGCTGGGTTCTGAGATCACTTTTATCACCGTAAATGCAGAACAGTTTCATCGACTCTAATGGTTAACATCAGCGTGCTGGATTTACGACCAGGCTCCTCTTACGAAGTCCAAGAGAAACAAGAATGACACATGCCAACTAACAAAGAACTGAACAGAGATGAGTGTTCTTTGGAAAGAGAGATTGGTGTATCCCAAACAAAGAGACAAAGGCAGTTAACCTCTTAGACAAGGAAAAAATCATATGCTAGTTCACAATAGCATTGTACATCACTCCCACTCTTGACTTTTTTCCATTTGAAAAATACAAAGTGAAGAACAAGTTCTTCCTTGGCTAGGTCTTAGGGACAAAATGTGGAACCTTTAGTTTAAAAAAATAAGAGACAAACAGTCCACAACTAAAGTCATGTGCAAATTGAAGCAAATGAGCAGAAAGACTTTCTCCTCATCTGACCTAGTTCTGTCAAAGATTCACACATAGAGAAGTGGGTGTAGAGGTGACACATACAGTATCTTTTAAAATTTTGGAAGGCAACAAATCACAGTAAAGAATACCTAAGACCCTGATGGGGAAAATGAAAGCTAACTGAACTCTAGAAAATTCAGACAAGATAGTGGAAGGTTGTCCAGAACCGTGGGCATACCTGAAAATGAACAGATTTGGGCCAAGTCGTTTTACAAGAAAAAAAGTGCTGGAAAAATGAAGTCCTGGAAGCATGGTGTCAACAGAATGGGTTTCAGGGCACAGCTGCCCTGATACTGGTATGTAATATTTGAAAGAATATTCTAGCAAGCAAATTTGCAGAATCTCTCTTTGCTTTTTTACTGGATTGTGAATTGCTGCTGACTGCGCGGTGACACTTGCACCACAGAAAGATATTAAGATACTGTCCCCAAAGAGGTTGCACACAAAATCAACAACTTGCAGAAACAAGAAGAGAAGGCTCCAACAGACATTAAAATTTAATTAGCTTATGCTAAAAAAAAAAAAATAATAATCTCCAACTCACCATAGGCCACTGGTAGCTGGGTAGATTCTGAATGCATCCTGTGGAGCGGTCAGCCACAGCTGCTGGACCAGGTTGCCCAGGGTGGCCACAGAGCACATCCTTGGAGCTACACAAAGCCCAGCTGGGCACAAGCCTGAACAGCCACTCATAGCCGAGCCTGCCCTCAGCCAAGGGTGGACTGGGAGAGCCCCAGAGAGCCCTCCCCACTCAGGCAGTCCAGTGACCCCATGAGAATGGAGAAGTTACTTAAGGGTAACTGTTCTCCCACAAACTGAATCACTGAGGGTGCTCTACATGCAAGTTAAAGCCTTGAAGAAAAGCAGAATACAGCTGTGAACAAAGTCCGCAAATGTTTGTTGTTGTTGTTGTTGTTTTTCTTTAAACCAGCCTTGCCAGAGAACAGAAGATGACCTTGGACAATACAATGCAGAAAAAGCACTGGACATCACTAGCAAACAGATTTGTGGAGGAGCCTGCCAGAGAGGAGAGGCTGGAAATAAAAGGCCTGAAAAAACTAATCACCTACTTCAATTTAAAGTTGAAAGAGACGCAAAACCATAGCAGGTGTCTGAGGCAAATCTTAATCAAATGCAGTCAATACTCCATTCTTTGTGTCTGGATCACTAATTCTTCACAGCTCCTAGCCAAGGCACTGTGCATGTAAGGGTAGTGCAATGAGGAGGGATAGGCTACACAAAAGGGGCAGCCTTAGGTCGAAGGTGATCAGTGACCTTCTCTGTGAAAGAAAGCTCTTGATGAAAGAAAGATATGGTGGAACTGGGAGCAGCATGAGCCACTTCAGTCCTCATTTACTGAAACATAATGGACTTCGACCCACGCTTACAAAATAATTGAACTAATACAAGGGCCTTGCTCAAAACACAGCACCAAAAACAATTTCAAAAAGTGTGGGCCTTATTTTGTCAAATAAACCTCCAAAACCTGTTTCCTACTCTTACTAATTACACTACAGGTTTATGGTAGTTATTACACATCATTGTATAGCACAAATATATGCTTATCCACCCCAAAAGAGAAGTTTTGTTTGTTACCTCTTACCGACAGTTATTTTGACAGTTCTTTTCTGAGAGTCCATCCTCATCTTCTCCCATAATATCCACTGCCGAAAATATCAGTGCAACCAGAATTGCAAAGCAGCATACCAGTGCAAAGATCACAATGCATCTTTGCTGGGACTGAAAGAGATTAAGATTAAAAAAGTTTTAATGGGGTGATCACATTCCAGTCAATGACCTGAGACTCTACAAATTTTAAATAAGATCTAAACTTCTTTGAAGATCTTACTTCCATAGCTGTCAACATGAAACACACCTCAGGATGAAAACAGCCTCAAAACCTTCCCCAATGTATCACCTTGAGATGTATTTTATACTTCTCAGACACTGTTAAATAATTCATGTCACAAATAATATTCATAATTTAAACTGTCTTCTGTTTGTACCACAAGGAAAACATTATACATTAAATAATGTTTCTCACATTAACTGCATATTTTCTGATTGAGCATCACAGATACAATACACACTTCAGCATGGCAATCAAAAGCCTTGAGAGTTTTGTTGTGTTTGGCTGAAATAAAACATGCAATTGCAAGACTGAAGGACAAAGTCCTTTTTATGGCTACACATAGTAACTGGCACTGTTACAATCCTCACAGCAACTGAGACACTGGCCAGTCCTTGCCCCACAGCACTTATAATACAAGGAAAAAGAATTCACAGATGTTAGATGGGATTCAAGGAAACAATGGGAGACTGCTGGTCAATACGACAGGCAATGCTCTCTGCATTTGAGAGGAAATTAAACATGGCATAGCACGTCCTTACCCTTCAATATGAAATCCTGGAGCATTAAACGGAATACAAGTGTGTACAGCACTAAATAAATGTGAAACCTTCTCCAGTATCTCTTGACATGCAATTTACACAGCTGCACGAATAAAGATTATATTTATTCTGAAACCTACTGTTTTAAATATACAGTGCGTGTTTTTCTATTGAAGAAAAATATTTATTGAATGTGTTTTTGTGCAAAAATCTAACTTGTTACGATAGTTATTTTCTTAATTTTCATTATTACCCTGTAAATTAAATTTCACATTCAAAAAGGTTTTATAAAGAATGGGAAAGAAGGAAAATGCGTAAGAAAGCAATCAACCTAATGCTTGTGCCTTGAAAACAACTTTATAGTATTTCCATTGCTTTTGACACTTATTTTAAGAGGTAATGTTTCAGACTAGCAAGAACTTTTCCATGTCTGCAGAGAAGAAAGAAAAGGCCAACTTTTTTCTTTCCTTAAAAGTAAGCTTCCAAAACTTCCAACTCAGCACACATCCCAGAAGAACCAAGCTCATGTGTTTCAGAACAATTCAGGTCTTTTCACAGACAGAAATGAAATGCTTATTTAGAACATAGTAAACAACTTCCTTGGAGAAAGAGGAACCATCTTTCTGAAATTTAGTGAAGAAAGTACTAACATTAACACTGAATATATTTAGGTTATATGCATATTTTAAATATAAGGCACATTAGACAGTTCTACACCTTTCAAATATGTTTAAACCTGTGCTAATACGTTACCTAAATTTTTCTGAGAATGTAGCATAAGAAAATCTTCAAGCATTTGTAAAATCTACTCCTGAAACAAATACAATTTGTTTCAATTTGTTTACAATACTTTTTTTTTTTTTTCTGCTAGGTATAGTCATGGCAACATATGAACAAAAATTAGACATGACTGCATTTGGGTGCCCCAAACCAAAGCTGCAGTCACATGTGCAGTAGGACTTCATCCTCTCACTAAGACCACCTCTCACGCAGTTTGCTACAGTTCTCTAAGGGTATTTGCAGAAACCAATGCAGGTTCTTCCAAGCACTGGCTTTATTTCCATGGCAGCAAGATTGCAAGGCTACTCCCATACCAGCAAGACAAACAGAGCCAGGGCTTGTTCTCTAGCCCTAAGGACAGAGGCCATGAGCCAGCACAGCTCACGCCACTCGCGCTTGGTTTACTCTAGTAACAGGATAACTGCAGTCATCCTACTCACTGGAAACAGTCTTGAGCCCATATTGTGGTCAAAATTTGGCTAAACTGCAGCAACAGGCATCCTAGCTCCTGCACTGTACAAATGACTGAGTGGCACTGCTCCAGGAATTGCCTCCCATCCTCTTGCTGTGTCTCCACGCAAGCAGCAACACAACCAAGCACCCCAGGGGCCCCGGGGCCAGGAAGGAGCACATGAGCCTGCAAGGCTGTGCCAGCCAGGCAGAGGCACCAAGAGATGTTTCATTGAAGGGAGCCTGCAGTACCTTCTATCATCCTAAAACATCCCTGAAAAACCTTTGTGAGCACCTGAAACCTAAAAGGCCAAAAGTTACAGCATATCCAAAATGATATGGTATCACAAGAGGAAGAAGAATAAAGGCAGGTGAAACCGATGCTTAAAGTGCCTTCAATACCAGGACATTTTATGGTAGCAATATCCAGGTGGTTGTGTTCCAGGAACATGGAAAGAGGAGGCCAAAATAATCATAGAATCATTTAGGTTGGAAATCCCATTCCACATAAATTCAGGGAATATAGTCAAGGCTTCTAGACTTCAGTGTTGTAGTCTAAATTTGTATAAATTTGAATCCCTATTCTTTCAGTTCTGAGCATGCACAGCTTGCCAAGCTCTGCAGTTTGACTGCTTCTTATTAGAGCAGCATACCATTAGCACCACAAATAAGACCACTGCTATTCTACCAGCACTAAAATAAAGACAGAACTACATACATCTAATGTACTGCTCTTATTTACACAGGTAATCTGTATCAAGCATTCCTCTTTGACAGTCATAATAGATTAGTTATTTCACTTTTTCTTAAGTACCAGCTTAACAGTGTGTTCACAAGTAGCGTAGAGGACCTTTTAAATTCACACATGCTAAAAAGGAACCTTATCAACTGTAACAATATTAGTTTTTATATGAACTAAGTATAGCACAAAATATTAAATAAATAAATAAGCAAAGTTTCCAAGTTTACTATTCTCCTAATCCCACATTTTTAGTCATAGACCTGAAAGGCCAGGTAAAGATCATTGAAAAAATAAAAATAAAAATTATACAGATAGTAAAGAGGATTTTGAATGTTTTTACAATTCATCTTGAAATTACTCTTGTTGAGTGGTGATTTTTGCCAGCTTTTAAATCTATATGTTATATTAGGAATTAATATTTTAATACTGCTTATCTTCAAATTCATGTTTATATTAGAAAACAAAGAAACAAAAATAGCTACTGGCAACAAATAAGTCTCCAGAGCCTTTCTTTTGACAATGGTAATAAATCTTAATTTTCATGCACTACCACCAAAACTGCAGACAATTTTATAATAGGCTTTTTCCAATTATAATAGATCGGAACAGCCCATGCCGCTGTTCTGTTCTACTGCGTGCATGTGCGCACGGGCATGTATGAGTAGTAGCAGGCTTCTTGAAAGAAATTAATTCAACACAGAAGAGCTCACGCCGCAGAGAGACTAGAAGGAATTTGTTAGATTTGCTCTTCAGGCTCTTGCATCGGTGAGCTTGGGCAAACTGTTTGCTTGATGGTGTTGTGTGGCCCCTTGGCAATGGGGACCTATCCTCATGCTTCCTTCAGTACATGCATAAAAACCCTCTGGGTTTAAGCTTTCAGTCTTCAACACTTTGTAATGGAATACAGTCGGAAGACCTCTAAATCTTATGTAGTCCATCTCTCCATATACACAAATACTACTTCTAAAAGATGTTTGTTCTAAAAAAATTCCAGATGAAAGAGATCCTGCATTCTCTTCAGGTTACCTGCGCCATGCGTTGGTACCTTCCTGATGCCTAGCTAATTCTCTCCTGCTGCAATATAATCTTTTTCCTTCCCATAAGTTGCTGAAAACAGAGAGACAGTATTTCATTCTTTCCTGCTGTGACCTTTTGTACATTTGAAGGTTGCTGGAAGTGCTATGAGGCCTGGGCCCAGAGCATCAGAGGACAAGGATGGCTGAGAGTTTCACTCTCAAGAAGTGCAGACTTCTTTCCAGCATCACCCCCAAGATTCTGTTACATGACAAACAGATTTCTTCAGAGCTTAGAAGGAATGAGAAATAAACCCTGCAGAAATGAGGGCTATTAAAAATGCTGCTATTTTCCACTTCATGAGCAAAGTGCATTTCTTTCACCTGCCTCATCCACCTTAAACAATACTATTGTTTAAAAAAATGAAATCCAGTCAAATACTGCATTTACTAAATGAAAGCATGGTATTTTTCATGCTGTTATACCCCCAGGTAGAGAGTGAGAAAAAGAGCAAAACCTGCACACAAGGACTATGCAGTACAGCACTACGCAGAGAAGATTTTTATCTGAGAAGGACTCTATCTGTTTATTTTTATTAAGAAAAATGATAGTCTGTGTCAGTTAAGGTTGCATCAGAGCCAGGGCTATCTGAGCAGAATTTACAATGAGAGCAAGAAAACACCCTCCATATTTACTGCATTCCCATTGCTCAAAGGCTGTTAAGAACATTTCAATGGCCCATAGCTTTAACTTTCTTCACAGACAGTAGATATCTCTGTAACATACACATAATGAAGCTATTACATGTAAACACCCAGAAGATACGAAATTTTGTCAAGAAAAAGTCACATTAATCATTTTTGATTTCCACCTTTCCTACTCATAAACCTTGTTATCCTGCTGGAGAAGCTGAAAATAACATATACTCTGACCTTTAATAAAAACTTTCTTACAAACTCTACAAACTTTGTCCAGATTATTATAGGAGAGAAAACTGGATGGAATATCACTCTCATTGAAAAAAAAAAAATGGAGGGCATTTTAGAAGTGATTCAGATGATTCTGCTACATATATATATGTATTTAATGCTTTTATCAATAATCTAAATCATGGAATAGAAAGGAAATGTGCTGATTAAGTTTTCAATCAAAAAAGCAGAATATATTGAAAGCATGCTGGAAGACTAGATTAAATTTTCAAAATATTCTTGACAATTCAGAGAATATGTTGAGAAAAACAGGTTAAAATTCAATTAAGGAAGAAAAAAAGCATACCAGCAGGTATGAGCAAGCAGTCACAGAGATACAGAAACTTAGAAACTGTTAGGAAAGAAGGACAATAAAAATGATTAAGAGGCTGAAACACATGCTTTAAGAAGAGAGACCAAAAAAAAAAAAAAAAAAAAAATAGGACTCTGTAGTTTGGAGAGGAGAAAAATCATCAGAGCACTGGATAATGTGAAGGCAAAATTACAATTCACCAAGTAGCACAATACTAGAAATAGGGATGTTTACTGAAGCTAGTAGAAGTTAAGTTTCAAACAGATCAAGTACTTTTTTATACAGTGGATAATGAGCATATGGAATTTGTTGTCACAGGACGCTGCGAAAGCAAATAGCAGCGGCAGGTTTAAAAAGGGATTAGATAATGCCTTTGACAACATGTCCAGAGCAGCTGCTAGAGGAAACAGACAAGGATGTGCCTTTCTAATACAGCAGTTGGGTGGCATGCTGTTGCCACTGTTAAATAGACTGTGCGGGACTAGATGTGTCACTGGCCTGAGCAGTAGGTTTTATTTTCTGTGTTTGTGTATTATTTTTCCATAGAAAAATTAAACTAGTTATAGCATACTATAATGTGGACATGAATCAGTCATGTCACATTGTTGGATTGACTTATATTTCTACATCCTGTTGTAGTGCATACAAGGCAACAATAATCCCTACCTCTACTTCAAGTCTGCATATTTTGTTCACCTTTCAATAGTGCACAGAGAGAGTTAAGAGAAAAATCAACAATAACCATTTACTCATATGGTCGCCACAGAAAGAAGAGTTAACTCACTGAACAACATTCTTTAATTTCAATGTTTTCCAACCAAACGAGGCATACAAAGTCATGCTGTCTGCCCAGTTTTGAATCTGTATTTGAAAGAAAAATCTATGGAAATGTAATTATCTCAGATGTTTTATGAAATCCAGCATCTAGGCAGACTTGGCTGAGAGACCCGACATAGTGCAACTCCCGAGGAAAAGCTGGTCCAAAGCTTTGCCTTTCAGCATGTACACCACTCAGCACCATGCAGCCTCATGCAGCCAGGGATGGGAAGAGTCACTGCTGCAGTGCTCTGTGGCAGGGTGCAGGGCCTAGAGTGTGCACCCACAGCAAAGCAGTTGCTTTGGTTCCACTGCTCTCTGAACAAACATTTGATCCAGCAGGTCAGGCATGTAACACAATGACAGACACATTACTATAAATAGAAAAAACTATAAACTACCTTGGAAGACATCCAAGGCTTTACATACTACTGATCTGAACCTCCTCCACACAAAGTGCTATATTACAGGAAGCTATTAGCATTCACAATAAGAGCTCTGTAAAAAAAAAAAAAAAAAAAGGTTTCCAGCACATGACCAGCTAATCTCTACTGTATTTTGTTGACCAGAATTGGCATAAGAGAGAGGACTGAAGCACTTAAGTGTTCACATGCCATTTTCCTGAAATCAGGCCCTGATGTCTGACCATGATATATTGACTCAGTCTTTAGCATAATGTAAGACAGTATTGTAGTTTGAGAAAGGCAAGAAAGGCCAATGTATGCCCTAAAAAGTCTACTGAAATCCAGTGTCTCCTGCAAAGAAAAAAAAAAGCGTATTGAATAATCACAACCTGGCCTGAACAACCAATTCAGAATACTATAAATAATTAATTAGTAAAAAAAAACCACTGTAAATATTATTTCTATATCCAAATATCAGTTTACATATCTCTAATCCTGGAGACTCTAGGTAGCTGCTCTTAGCACTGCTAATATTAATTCTATTATTCCATCAGGAATTTTCCAAGTAAAAATCGCTCCACTAAAGAAAGCTGTAATTGATTTCTTTTTGGATGAGCACGTCTCCATATGATCAAAGTCACATTACCTCTAGAAAAAAAATACCAAACTGAAAACAAAAACAAGCAAACAAAATAAAACCACACTATAAAGCCCCAGAAGCCAGAACCAATGGCAACAGTACTTAATTGCTGTTTCGGGGTGACCAAAGAAAGGTCATTAGGTACAGTGAAGGTAAGGGTGGAGAGAAAAAATAAATGAGGGGGAAAAAATATTAATTGTACTATCTCAACTTTTAATCTGAAGACTAATTGTGTTTATTTTAAAATGAAAAGGACATATTTAAAATGTTGAAGAAGAGGGGAAGAAAAAAACTTTTTTTTTCATAAGTTGCAGGTGAAACATGCTCAGAATACTTTTATTAGATATTTCAGACTTATTTTAAATGTCTCACCAAGAAAAGAAAGACACCCCATGTTAGAAGTAGATCACTTCAATGATTACTTGAGATCAGTTATTTTAGTACTTTAATCTGTGACAAAAAGTATTAATGACATGCTCAGTTGAGTAACCTAAAGCTTGCTATCAGGACAAATCTGCTGTCAGCAAATCTAATTTCTTTCAATGAAGTGTTTTAAAGCCTTATTAGCAGCAATCTTAGTTAGGACAAACTAAAGAAAAACTCAAAGTCAATTAAGACATTTTTCATAAAAGTCAAGTAAGTCATTTTTCTGCCAGCGTTTGCGTGTGCCGTTTTTCTACAATTAGGTCAAGCTTCTTTATGCACATAGCCTTTCATTGTTTTTTTGAGATTTTTTTTTTTTCAAAAGAAGATGAAACAGAAAAACAGACTTAAAAATACGAAAACATGGCTATAGGCACAGAAACACCATCAGGGAGGCTGAAGGTACAGACAAATTTAAGTTCAAGTTTAGTTCTGCAGCATAAACTCACCACTATCACCACGGTGCTTTTTTTTCTTAGCTAGTTGAATTCACAAGGCAAAATACATTACCTTCAAAACTTTTTCCACTGAGGTTTAATCATTTCACCCTGCAGTTGGGACAGTTGGCTAAGAGTACAAGCACCATCAATTACCGTAACATGACATTAAGTCATAATAAAGCAACCATACTCTACAGGTTACAGCAGTGGTGCAACTGAACCTGGCAGTACTTAACTTAGTTTCAGTTATTTTAACCATAAATTACCAGCTTCCCTTTTATAAAGTGTAAGAAACAAATTCATTTGAACTCTTCTGAATTTGAAAGTAAGAGGAAAAAAGATCCCTCTCACTCAGTGATGAGAGGCAATTAAGGAAAAAGTTTTATTAACACTATTAGAAATTGACACAAGTTCAAGAAATGAGATTATCTCATAGGGAAAGCATTTATTTTTAGCTCATTCTGAATTTCTAACTACACTTTTAGTAGATGTGGAAATAATAGATTTGCCACTTGGCCAAGCAAGTTAATTCCATTGTCACAGAGAACACAACCAATGTGACATTCGCAATAGGAATTATGTTCTACTTTAAAGAGAGATAAAGGAAAATAAAAAGAGGCTTACAATCCAGAGCTAATCAGAGAGATAAAGGTAAACTAGTTAATTATAGTGATTATGTGTGTTTGATCCATGCTTTCTTTCTTATGACAGACTTGAGAGGTAATTTAGCTACCACGTTTTTTATCCTATAAAATTCTATATTTGAATTAAATGACAGTATTTGTACCTTTTATGTCTTAAATAATTCTACTTGATGGATAATTTCTTTACTGGCTGGAAAATATATAACATAATATAAAATATATAACAATGAGCAAAGATGAGAATAAAGTTTTGACTTCAGCATCTCTCAGAAACCTTCCTCCCTGGCATTCCCTGCCTTTCCCAATCATCTGGCTTTTGTCTGTGATTCCAAACGACCCTTTTTGCAGCAAACAGGGGACTGAGTGTCACCAACAGCACCATCCCCTCTTCTACATGCCGAGCTCTGGCATGGAGAAAGCCGGGCTGAAAGTGTCAGCTTCCACTTCCATCCCGCAAAGACAGCTGGTTCTCCTTGACGGGGTACCCAGGGGCTCTGCCTTACTCACTTGTCTCCATGTAGAAGGAACATTCCAATTCTAATGGTTTAGTCTTGCATTTGTTTGTCTGTTTTTATGAAAGCACTTCCTAGCAACACAGAAATGATTTAGGTAACAAAAAGAAAACAAATCAATTCCTCTAAGTTCTCAGTGACTGGACTGCCTGTTGCTAGCTATTAATAATAATTATTAAGTCTTAGTGTTCCAAAAACATTTGGTCAGAAAGGCTTTCCCTATATCACAACAAAAGGAAAAAAGAGCTGAATATTTACAATGGATATAAATTTATGAGCACATGAGAATATATAACAGGCAAACAAAGAGGACCAAGAAAAAAAGTCAAGACACAAACAGCAACAGATCTGGAAGACCTTCAATCTTCTATTTCCTTTTACCACAATCTCTTTCTGTATGAGATCTATTACAGTGCTCTCCATATACCCCATTACAGTAATTCTTTTCCTAACCCAGTGAATAGAAACACACCTTGAACGTGGAAGAAAAAAATCACAAGTATCAAGTAAACTGCCCAAAGGAAATTGTTTCTGATGTGCTCTGGATGTCCACTGTTCCAGCTATGTTGACCCTTTCCTCCTTCCTTGCTCCACCAAACAGCAAAACAACTCATTATCTGTTTCCCTCCCACTAAGTCCCTGCTATATTCTGCATTCTTACATGCTTCTCTCTTCAAACAACGGAGAGAAAAGTCCACAAAAAGGATACCAGGTTTCAAAAGAAGTGGAAGGTATCAAATGCCTTGAGGGAAGGTCGGAAAATCACCACCAGTGAGCTTCAGTTCTGGTAGTCCAAAGAGATTTATTTTCTAGACAGTGTCACAACCATGCTTCTACACCAGCAGAAGTGCAGAACTACTCTGATTTACCTTTTGACCTCTCACTGAAACTACCCAAGACCTCTTCCACCAGTAACAACACTCCTGCCCCCATTCGCCTTTCCTCTGCTGCCTTGTCACTGTGTTAATAAGATCAGAATCCTTCTGGTATCTTAGGATATGAAGGTGTCCTGATTTACAGCCTTTTGTTGGGTTTTCTCTATCTGCTTTTTCTCCGCCTTTGTGGAAAAAGCTTTTGCACTATCATTTTATTAGTCTGAAAATATGGTATTGTTCTGCTGTAAGAAGCTCACTGCTTATTGGCTTATTACCTACTCAACATTTATTTTGTTTTCCTCGCTCTGTTTATATTAGAAATACCTTAGATTTTTTTAAATCATAATTTCCCCAACCTTATACATAAGGATAATCAATCAACATTGTAACTGGCTGAACATGTTTCTATTTTGTCCTTGTTGTTTGCATGTAAGTCATTGAAAATTCAGATAAAGCAGAGCCCCGTCATGTGAAACATTTCAGTGCAGACTCTCTGCCATCTAGTAAAGTATTGTTTGTGCTGCAGCTATCCTGTCAGTTGGACCACTCTTTCCCTCAACCCATTATCAGTTTACGTGACACCTCACTTTAAAGCCCCTTGAAGACCTCCACCTTTCTATTACATATTGTTTAAAGCAATCAATGGATTTAGAAGTCACTGGAAAGAATGAAGATGTATGCACATGAAGATATATACTTGCATATTACACACACAACCCTGACCATAACAGTCTCAGTTTGATCAGAAAACAGTTTTAAGGATTAAATAGGATATCCAACATATAGAACTGCTGTAGTAAAAAAGAATGCGGCAGGTATTTGGCTGTTGCCATCAAAATGATTAAGTGTTCTGGCTGACCTGAATTTGTGACTAATTTTATGATTCTTTTGAATCAGGTAATCACTACTACAGATTTTTTTTAATTAAATTAATATTGCAAATTTGGAATTTTAATCATTCTATAAAACAAAATGCTATTTTTGTGAAATTCTGGTTTCTTATTCTCATTTCTCTTACAGAGAATCTCAATAAGGGCAAAAAAAATATAGAGAGATGAAGATGAACCTTGGATACAGACCAGCGAATCCTGCCACACAGCAATTTGACATGGTGGAGGCACGCATCTCTCTGATGTTTCAGTGTTCCTGAAAGGAGAGGAGGTGTATTGCACCTCACCAATACAAGTGATGATGTATCAGAAAAAGTTCCAGTAGAGAGTAACTGCATGCCAAAGAGTGTCACTAAACATTATCACCTTTCATCCTACAGTGCAGTCCAATATTTTTCTGAAGCTTTTTTCTTTTTTTTTTTCTTTTTTTTTTGACAGCAACCTTCACTGTGAATACTCTCTTAGGAGGAAAAGGAACTAAATTATCTGCAAGTCTTACAAGTCCTTTCTAAACTGCAAAATAAAGCGTAGCTTGAGTTTTCAGTTAAACAGCAAGGCTTTAACACAGCAAAATCATCTAGAAAAATAGAAAGATTCATCTCTAAAGTCTGGGGATTAGGCAAAAATCTCAGGATGCAATATGAAAATAAAATCCTAATACATTATTAGGAACTCACTCCCTCAAAAAGTTACCATTGTGTTAAGTGACATAAAATTCACAGAGACATCTGAAGTTCATCTGCCATGTTGCCACAAATTTTCTTAAAAGTTTATTCTTTTCTCAGAAAGTAGGAAAATTGTAAATAATTGCTACCATTTTTGAAGGAATTCGAGATATGAAGATCTTACACTATTACATTAATTGACAATTGAAGTTTTATCCTGAAAGCCAAAACTGTAAAATAAATGCATTTATGAAAACCAGCTTAGAGTTTAAATATTTTTCTATGTACCGGTTAGGGCTGAAAAGTATTTCACATTTAAAAAAAAAATCCAAAAAAAAAATCATGTTTTAATTGTGTGCTCTGGTAAAATGATAAATGAAATTCAAGTAAAATCAAGTACAGATTTGCTTTTTGAATGCATAAACTTTTAATCTGTATAATATTAAGCAATACATACAGATGCACTTCTACTCACAGACAAGCTCGGATATGGGTTGATAACATTTCCAAATTATACTGCATCACCATATGCCTCACCATGTACATATTCATTGAGATAACAGCGGTTCTCGCAATTCTAAATTTACAGATTCCCTCTGTATAGGAAATGCAAACCTAATGGCAACAGGCTGGCTTTTCTTAGTCTCCTAGTCATTTATAAAGAAAACTACTAAAATGCCTGGTGGTGTATAAAAACATACATACTGAGTAGGTGCTTCTTCCAGAGCACATAGAGAACTAGCGGTACTGATTGTCTGAGACAACGTACAGTATCAGAATAAGACAGACCTATTGCAGAAGCTGTAAGAAGATGGCTGTATCTGTGCTTACACTACCAGTCGATTGGTACCTCATTTGCATTTCTATGGAGATTTTATTTTTACATTTCAGGTATTAATTCCCATATTAATCTACCAATTAAAAAAAAATAATTACAGAAAGGCTTGCTCCACAAACTAAAGTTTTATCTTGTTGACTGAATTAATGCCAGCCAAGCAAATTAATAGATAACTTTGCTGGCGTTTATAAGAAATATGCACATACACGCATACATGTTTTATAAGGCTTATTTATCGGCAAATGCCATCATACATCAAAAGCATAGAATAGCATTTCCCAGTATTTCTAAAAGTTTAAAATTTCCAAAGTTTAGTGATCATGGGTCAAACTTAACATTTCCTATAGTGGAGAAATATTGGGAAAATGCATGGCACTCTATTGTCAGACCCCACTCAAACCTACCTCTCCAACCTGCTGCAGAGATGTCCAGAATGCTCAAGTAAAGGACAAATTTTTGTAGAGGATTTGAGATAAAAATGTGCATATGTATGCATTTTAGATATAAATGTTCATGGGTACACTATGGGCTTTGAGCAAGCCACTATGGATAATAGCAATTTTGCCACTGTCTTTCAAAGGAACAAGACTTAACTTAATTGTCAAAAATCCTATATAATTATTTTTATAATGCAAAGACCAAAAATCCAGTTTGAATAAAAATGTGATAAATTTGTCTCAAGTCATAAAACTATAGCTTTTATCTTTCAAAGGGCATTCAAATGCGGACTGTAATCACATAAAAGTCTCTTGCACAACAAAACATTTTTTTTTTCTTTTTTTTTTTCTTTTTTTTTTTTTCCCAGGAACAGTATGCATTTCAGTGTTTAAAACCTCACCTTTACTTTAGTTCGTTCTGTCTGGCTATGGAAAGTTCTAGTTCCCCATGGACATAGAAGGGATAGTTAGATATGCACCTAAGCCAAAACCGATCCACTGTGCTGAGCTCAAATTCAGATTTGCCAATGACATAAAACTGCAGCTGTAATCTCCCCCATTCATTTTGCCATGTTCAGAATGTACAGCCAGGAGCACCCAGGCTCAAGCACTTCTGTTTAATAGTTCACCACCACACAAACGGTTCGATCTCATCTTGAGATGACACTAAGTATATAGAAATACTATCCAGATATCAGATATGTTATAAAGTCATCAGCTCAATTTAGGTTTTGAATACAAGAGCCTCGATCAAAATTTAACAGATGATTCAAAGCATCTGGCACCTTATTAAATATTCATATATTACCCTATTTACACATAAGCATGGAGATAAGGCATTTCGATTTTCCTTTACTGCTAGGAATTTGTGACAGATACATAGTTTTCTTTCTCCTTTTCTTCTGCATCAATCTCTAAAGCCCCTTCCTCAACAGTTCAACTATGTTTTTCTTACAGCAGTTATGCTTCTCTCAGGGACAGCAAAAAGCAAGTCATCTCACTCTCAGCAAGGACTGCAAAGCTGGGTTTATTTCTGAAAATTAGCTTCCTGCACACTCAGCTGCTAAGCTTTTTCCAGGAAAAAGTAAAGAACCCAAACAATAAGCAAGCCCAAATATTAACCTCCACTTTTTCTGTTTGCAATTGTGTTCTGTTATCATACAGAAAGTGACAAAATAACCTCGAGTTCATCGGCTTTCTTCAAAATTTGCATACGGGAACAAACAGGAACAGAATTTGGCCCTTGTTATTCTAATCTCCTCCATGGCTGACAACCTTTACAAAGTTATCTAGCAAAGATGAGAATGTTTAAATATGTCATTCTGATACATTTGTTTCTTGCATGGCTTTCAGCCTAGTCCTTGCATTGAAAAACAAAACCAAATAAAAAATGGACATGATGGAAACTAACTGAAGTCACTACATCGACTATGTACTAACCATTTTGTAATAAACAGATACTTTGCCAAAAATTACTATAAAGCTCAACAGTTTTGCCTAGATTTCTGTATTAGTATAGAAGCATAGATGTTTTTAAAACAGGAGAGGGAGGGAGGGGGAATCAGTCTGTCTAGCCACTGTAATTCAAACTGAACGAAACTACCCAGCAATTTAAAAATTAAAAAAATATGCTTGCACTTATCCACAGAGCGCTCCAAGGACACCAAAACTATTTGCTATATATGCAGAAATGAATACTGTCACTTTCTGCTGTCTTGTAGCTGTGCAAATTACTTTGTAGATGGCAACTTTGGAAATTTTTCTCCTTACTATATAAGAACAGGCTCAGGGACTGTAAAGGATTGCTTGGGCCCTCTGACAAAAAGCATCTCACAATTTTTTGGCTCAATGTGAGAAATTTCCATTGCTCGGTCCTCTGTTACACAATCACAATTCTTCTCCTAGTCAGATGAAATAAAAGTATTCAAGCAAACTTCTTAGCTGACATGATCTATGAGTATACGAGTACTTTGGGGGAAAGCAGAAACTAACTGAAGGGGGGGGGGAGGCAAAACCAAAAGCAGTGTGAAAAATTTTGCTGTCATCTACTTATTTTGCTCTAGATTAGCACAGTAGAGAACACAGCATCCACTCTAACTAATGCTGTGGATGGTATCCTTTTCAGAAATACAAGCCCTACCTCCTCCTTTCTCCAGCCTCTTCATGCTGCCATCCTTCAGCTGGGCTGCCATAAAGCCAGCAGAGAGCTACTTCAAGGAGGGTACCTAATGTGTAGTCAAACCAGGCTCTTCTGCTGTGGAAAAAGAGGGAAAGGGAATAGCCCTGCCACAATATTATTCTGAGAGCTGGAACGGCTACAGGGCAACACCAATGCCATCAAAATGAGTTAATGCACACCAGAAGATGGAATTCCCCAGGCAGCCAAAGCTGATGAGGTTGCAGAAGTTGTTTAAGGCCACTTTTCTCAATGGCAATCTTGACATCTTGTACAAGGTGATTAAAAGTCAGCTGGCAGATAGCGGGCTGTCTGTAACAGCCAGCGCTGCTAAAAGGATTTTTTTTTTCTTCGAGGTGCGCATAGCCAGAAAGATCAGGAAGGTGGTTCTGCTGATGTAATGTTACAGGATCTGAACTGCCCTTTTCAGCCTGTTTGAGAGCTGACAGATCTACCGACTAGAATGGAGTGAAAGAGGACAGCAGAAGAAAATTGAAGTTGGAGCTCACCCAATAAGAGTGATATAATAATAAGACAGAGGAACTTAAAGAATTACTTTCTGAAATGTGAAAAGGCAAATACCATACAAATATTACTGGTATTTGATGCTGAGTTGCCCTGCAAATGATACCTTGACTCACAGGCAATCTAGCCAAGACTCGTGTTTACATCCACAATGCCACCCAGAGCGAGTGCTTCTGCACTTCCATAGTTGGAACTACAGTGCTTGTGGTCACTCTCCATGCCCTTGATGCTGGGGCAGAGAGCATAAGGAAGAAAAAATCCCAGCATGGTGAATCTCATATTCTGAAACCATTTTCATAATTAAGCTATGCTCAAATTCCTTTAACCTTTTCTTTCTTTTCTGTTACCATATAAGTGGCTGGTGTACCCAAGGAATAAAACCCAGTCTTTTCATATAACATACTATATTTCTCTGCTTCTTCTGCAATCGTGTTATTTTTTTGCTACCATTTACTGATCCTCCCTTGGTTTCAGCTAGCTTCCTGCCTCATCTTTGAGAAGATATCTTTGCACTGGAGAACAAAGATGCATTTAGACTTGGTAGCATGCCCCAACACCTTCACTCAAAAAGCCAGGGAGACTTCAGTATGTTCTACAAAAATCTTTTAACTGCTGTCAGAAGTGTCAGAAAACAACATCAAAGTCCCCTAAGAATACAAGAGGGTGCCAAAAACAGAAGGAGCAACAGAAGCAAGTTCTATCTACCATTTTAGATTGTCTTCATTTACAATACGTGCTCTGAAACTTTCAATAGTTTCAGTTTGTCCCAGCCCATAGCCATAGCAAATAGCTTATTACGGCTCTTATTGTTGTTTATTCTAGCCAAAATACCTTTTAAAAAAACTAAGAAACTGCGACAATTTAAAATACCAGGCAAGTATTAAAACAGTACAGGCTGACTGCCAGGAAGACCTCTCACTTTCTCCACCTGAAGTGTTTTTTTTTGTTGTTTTTGTTTTATTTGTTTTGTTTTAATGAGGGTTCAGAGAGCTTTATCCCCTCTTTGAATGCCACGCTGAGTTCTGCTCCTGCTGTAAGAGTCTTCCTAAACCATCAGTCATGTCTGAATTCTATTAAGATTTCAAATAGATTGAGCTTATAAATGCATTGCAGGTATACATAGATAGCATAGAGGCTTTAAATACCATGACTATGGAGGAATTCCCTCTTTCATTTTAGCCTCCTGACTCCAAAGGCTAGGACTTCTATCTTTAATCTCAGTACAAAAAATAAAAAAACAAACAAACAAACAACAAAAAAAGCAAAGATTTAGAGTTGGCTAAAGGAGGAAGAAAGTTGTTAATTCAGAGAGTTCTGCAGACTGGGAGCTAAAAGAAATACTGCTAAGCAAAATATTTAAAAACCACTACTTGGCTAAAACCATCTCTACGTCCCTTTCATTTCCAAAACCAAAAACAAACAAACACAAACATGCACACAAACCAAACTAAAAAAACACCCCCCAAATAATTTGTAAAATCACATCAGTGCATTATTGAAGAGCCTAATACAGTAAGAAGTTACTAACCTTAAGATTTCCTCCCCCAACATTAACAAGTGCAGTAATGAATAAACATTATTTCTTTCATTATTCAGTTTCGTAGTTAAATTACAAATCTTTTCCCAGTGGGCAGAAAGATGCAGATGATACAAAGTTAGTCACAGATGAGTAAAGAAGGCAAAGAAATGGCAGTGGGATCCACTCATGCTGAGTGGCTGGATAGTAGCATGAAATTATATAGTTACATATAACAGTGCACTAAAGTACATGTGACTCTTCCAGCTTTATTTGCAGCAAAATTAGTTTTCAATGGAGTAGTACAATCTAGAAGCAAGATCACAGTTACTGTTGGTAACTCTATGGAAACATTAACGTATTGCCCAGAGGTCAAGAAGGCCAACTGAATTACTATTAAAGAAAGAGAACACCAAAGAAAATTTCTTCACACAAATGTATAAATTCACAATGTGCCCACAACCTGAAAGCCATGCGCAGTTCTGGTCCACTAATTTCTAAAATCACGGAGCAACTGGAAGAGATATGGAAAAAGGTAAAAAGGACAATCAAAGCCCAGAATGTTTCTGTATAAAGAAAGATTAAGTAAACTGGAAGTCTTCAGCTTGGAAAAAGATTTGACTAAGGGAGGAATGTGACAGAACTATAAATTCATAAGTGACATGGAAAAGATGACTAAGAAACAGTCATTCACCATCTCATCCAATAAAAACATTACAAGACATTTGATTAATTATGTTGGCAAGTTCAAAAGGATCAGAAGAAGGTAGGTACTCCTTCACACAAGGCACTGTTATGCTGTGGAAACCCTTGCCATAGGACGATAGATGCAAGAAGTTTACACAGATTTGTAAACCTTCAGGTTTCCTCAGATTTTCTTCATGAAGGAAGAAGTTATCAACTCCAGTAACTGGAAATTAGAATGATCACTTCTGTTTTCTTCCCTCTTCCCTAGCTTCCATCAGAGACAGGACTGCTGGCTGGCTAAATACTGAGCCTGAGAAGCCTAACTGTTTTCATGTTCCCGGTACCCCTTCCCTGGAGAACAACGCTGGCTTAACACTCTAGGACTGTATTTCTGGGCATTATTGCTACAACACACCGCCCACTCAACATTAGCAACATATTCACTTATAACACAAAATAACAATACTGAATTCAACATCTCCAGAATCTTCATTCCCACCACTTTTGAGTTCAGTATCTGCAAAGGACATATAGCACTAAGGAAATAACCACATAACACAGGGTGGTATCACAGCCCTGAGGGCACCCATGGCCCTTTACAGCCCCCTGGGGCTCCCTCACCCTACCCACAGCCCAGGACCCCATTTCAGCCCCTCCCTGGGGCCACAGCCCCTGTTGCCAGTGATGCCGTAGCTGTGCCATTCTCCAGTGTCCCTCAGCCCTGTCCTGCAGAGCTGGGACCGCTCACGGTCCAACGCCCAAGCCCAACACCTGGGATTGAGGCTGTCCCTCAGTTGCCCCCCTCCCTGGTGGTGCTGGGGTGGTGGGACAGGCCCTGGCTGCCACCCCCTGTGGGAAATCTCTGCTCGCTCTGGCTCCTGTTCTCCAGGGGGCCCTGGCCTATCTGGCACACTGACTGCAGGTACCTGCTGCACAAAGCAGCAAACACCTCATGTGGAGAGGCACATACAGTCCTGGAGAAGGAAGAGAAACAGAGTTTTATTGCTGTTGCTGACGCCTCAAAACCTGCACCAAAGGACAGCCTCACTGATTGTAATTCTTAGGGCTGTACCTTGCCAACAGCAGGAGCTTACATGGGCTGCCACAGGCAGCAAAGGGCTTTCAGCTGTTCCTGCCTAGGGACTCAGAATTTTCACTTCGGAGTTACATAGCATTACAACTCTCTACGTGCATAGTAAAGAGTGACCATACAATCAGATTTTGTATCTACTTAACTTAAAACACACCAAAGCCATGCTATCTGGTTGCCCATAGATGATAATTGCCTATTTAGTTGAACTGCCTTGCGTTTACCACAGTTTCAGATTCCACCTGTACACTCTGCATATGTGTAGGAACTTGTTAAGCTTTTTGAGCCTGAGCTCACAGCTTATACAGGAGACTTTGAAATATCTAGTCTGAAGGACTTTTTCAAGGTTTCTTTCTTGTACATTAGTGTAGAGTGAAGATTAACATTAACCTGTCAGTGGTATCTAGTCACCATTACAAAGGAGATGTATTACTTGGGGAAAAAAAATAAGGTAATTCAACCCGTGGGCAGTTTAGTAAATTTTATTCATGACATAGGAAGAAGAGGAAAACTAAGACACTCCTTTACAGAAATCTTTAAAAACGTAAGGCCATTAGTAGTTGGATTTATGATGGTAATAACATACTTGAGTTGCTGGGGTTTATTAAAATTAATTACCTTAATAAAAACAACAGCGATAGCTACATATAAACAGCATCTACACAAATGTAGAAAACTGGCTTCAATGGCGAAAAAACAAAGCTATTAGTAACAGTGTCCAAAGTAAAGCAACATCTGACGTGATCTATCAAAAAAGCAATCCTACCTATTTAAACCCAGATAGTAATGTATTAGTTCTAGCCTTCAGAGACATACCTTTTTTTCTTCATTATTGTACAGGACCTTGGAGCTTTCTAGTCCCAAACACTGCGAGATGTTCTGTGTCAAATCACAACTTCCAGAGAGCAAGATTCATGAAGACAGAAGTTACATTTTTACTTGCTTTTTATTTTAAGAATTAGGGTAGTTAAGCAAAAGTAATGCTTGTCTAGCTTAAGAACAGCCTTTTTATCTATTGATATACATGATTTCACACGTATATATTTCAGACAAATAAAAGCAGCAATGAAAATGAGTCTCATTGACTGCATACACAGGGGTACTATGTTCTTTGGCTATATGGCCTGCTCCTCTTTCACAAATTATAATGGAAGATAAATCTATTCCAGCAGTACGTCACAGACACCTGAGAAGTGCAGTCCTCAGAATTATCTCTGTTTTGCCTTTAGTAGACATTTTAGTAAGTTGTTTTTTTCTTGATTTGAATAGACTGATTATAACAAAGGGTAGAGCTATTTATCACCACTGAAAAGTAGAAAGGACAGGTTTCAGCTCCCTGAGTTGCTATAATTATGAAGGACTTGGTATGACAACTCTCATTAAATAGGAGGAGTCATACACTCAATGTCAGTCAATGAAGCAAGATCCATTGAATTTAATGGAACAACTGGCACAAAAGTCACTATGTTGGTATCATTAATATTAATGAAAAAGTACTGCTAGTCCCACTGGAAACTTGACAAGGCACTACCTGATAAAAATCTCTCAAACAGAATTAACAACTAACCAATCACATAGGGAAGATAACTGCCATCACCACTTCACAGCTAAATAACCTAGGTAAAACGTGTCTTGCCTGTGGTCAGCCAACACAGAGGAGACACAAAAACACGCAGCCCGTTGTAGCTGGGCAATCTCTGGCTAGTTCTTTGGGAAGTCTCAACAGAGCAAATAGGAGTTTATTCTCTTCTATAATTTAACAGCGCTCTCATGATCTAAACCCAAGTCCTTTCTGTCCTGCATAGGTTTGAGGAGTATTTGCAATGGGCAAACCACCAGCAGTAAAAAATACATGATCAATGTCAATTCTGTGAATAACTCAGAGCTTACCAGGCCATGATTCTAGGAACACAGAGCCAGCTATGTAAAGATTAAAGTTATTCAAATAGAAAGAGAGAAAAAAAAAAAAAAGGCAATTTAAAAAAATAAATTCAGTTGACACCAGTAAAACAAGGTTAACAAGGACTCTCAAAAACAGAAATTTTTTACAGTGTTATGAAGCAGGATCTCACTCCTAACTTAAAAATACATTTTAACATCTCCATAACAGACCCACATTCCTTACACCTACAAATGTAAATCCGCTATGAAATTATTTTCTGGATTACTGGTTTCTAAAACTTAAGAACACCTAATATGCATCAAGACAGCAAAACAGCACTCCTTGCCTTCTACAGCATTGATTCTTCAGGTAGGAAGAATATATTCCAATTCAGATGATGAATGAGATGTTTGCCGTTTTCTCTTATGCACTCTGCCCACTTCTCTTCATTTAAAGAAGATGCAACATGTATGAGACCAATGCTGATAGCCCAATTAGAGTTACATTAATGCACCACGAATTTCTTAGAGCAACACTAAAAGCAGCAATGCATCTTGAATTTAGATGCTGAAAAGGTTCATAAATTTAGACTGTCAATAACATTTTTGTATTATACAGTCTGCAGGAAGAAAAGCAGGAAAATTTACAGCTTTTTCTCTAAACTTAAGCAATGAACTTGAACGTATAGCCTGACTTTTAAAAGCTATGAAAAATTATTCAGTAATTCATAATGGCGTTCAAAGAATAAGAATCCCCTCTGTGACTTTAGTGACCAGAGAATAATTTTCCTTCATGCTCGCTGTCTTAACATACCCTCATTTTCATTTATGTTTTGCTTTTAAAAAGCCAAATCAAAGACTCTCTGCCAAATCAAGGCATGCACAACTCTACCCTGCAGAAGACAATGTCTTCCACTCCAAAAAGTTCAAAACTCTGCGTTAATTTTCAACCAAACAACTCCCTAAACTGATTCATTTCAAGTGATGGCACTGGCTAGAGGAAAGGGACAGGCCTGAGGCAGGATGGCAGTATGCAGCCTGAACTGGGTCATTTAAGTTGCCTTGCACAGCTTGAATAGAGATGATCTTGACAGCCTCCAGGAAAACCTTTCCCCTCACTGCAGAAGCTGCACTGAACAAAAGTTGTTATGAACCATTGTAGCTGTTTGAGACAGACACTTTAAGTTGGGGTATGTGAGCATTCTTTCTGTATTTCCGTTTTCAGCCATACTAGAGCATAGACATACGAAATTAAAAGATTCCATGGATATGCTCCACTCTTGCTGCCTTGTTACTTTTGTTCAAACATTTGCAAATTCACGGTGGTCACTAGAGATCAGCAGAATGATTCTGTCAATGCTCTTCCATAATTTTCAGGCTGAAACACAGGACCTGTAAAACTTGGAAGGCAAATGCACAATTCTTGTTGAAAAGACCATGTGCTTCCCAGACAATTTTCTAGGAGTCCTAGGTGATTTGTAGCTATCAGGATTCATACTTTACATCTATCTCAACAAAAGTCACCACCAAGAAAAAATGAAGGCTACAATTTTAATATTTTAGAATGAATTCACAGATTTTCCACTTCTACATCTAATGTGCAAATAGCATCCCAAGACTTTTTGCTGAAGGCTTCAGCACCAGAACTCCTCGGAAATCCTTTTCTCTCAGCACTGAGCAGGGAAAACTCTGCTTACTTTATGAGATCATCTGTCACCAGTGCTAAACACAATTTAGTATCAGGATCAACGTTGTGATCTTGATGATGGTTTGCAGACTGAAGATAGGTTTACACAGTATGAATTCACCCAATTTTTAGCTGCACTGTCTTATAGGCTGAAAGGCAAATATAGGCCATTTTCTGACAATGCTTATGCATTTTGAGGGCAAAGACCTGATGGTAGAAAGATTTCCTCTTTCAAGTCTTCCCCCCACCTCAAGAAAAGTTGTGGCACACTGACAAAACAGCATGAGGAAGTTTGGACTGCCACTGTCTAGGGAGCACATAGTCCGTGGGCAGGCAGACTATTTCATTTGCCAGAGCTGTCAAGCCAGCCCTTTCTACAAACACTAGCTTAAGACAAAATAAAAGAAAAAATATAATAAAATGTTTTAAAAGCTGCATGCAGAGTGCTGAAGCAAATGCATAGTAATTAACTGGTTTCCTGGGCAACCAAGAGCAAAACGATCAAATCCGCCTGCTTAAAATTAGATTTTTAAATTTACATTTAGACATTTAAGAGTTGCACAACTTCCAGGTGTTTTGAGCTGCAGCTGTTTTGATTAACTGCACCTCTAGTGAAGTAGAGAAGAGACAGACCACAGTTTTTGGAATATAAACTCAGTAAGATTCCTCTTCTCCATTCTGACTTCAGGATGAAGTATAGAAAGGGCCCAACTTGCCAATGCATCAGCACCCACCAGCTGTCAGCAGAAGTGACCTTTCAAAAATCTGAACAAGGTAAGACTCTAAATGTAAGCATTAAGAATAGATATGTCTGCCTACCTAAACACAGGCACAAATGTAGCCTGCAGTACATAACACGAAAGGAGAGCTTAAAATCTGACTGACTTTAGGGGAAAATTAATGGCACAAACCTGAGAAGAAAGCTTGGAAAATGGCCTCTCTCATCCCCCTCTGTATCTGCATTTCTTGAAAGGGGCAACAGCGAAATGACACAGGTCATGCGGTTAGTTCTCTGCATAAATCCACTCGACTATTCCCGTCATCCCGGTGGGCTTCCCGCCTCACAAGCCCAGTCTGGGTGCTCTGTGTGCACTGCACATCTTTTTGGCTTTCTGTTTGTCAGTATCTGCAAGCACAAAATCTCTGTAATGAGCCGTGCAGCAATGACTTAAAGAATTACTTTGAAATTTTATTTACCACATGAAAAATGAAACGTGCACGCTGGCAGATGGGCAATCATAAAAGAGGTTTTGGACTAAATCATTTTTATTTCAGGAATAGATAAGCTCTTGTGCAGTTTTCTAAACCAAGGAATCAGACATCTGGAGACCTAATTGTCTTAGCTTAAAGCTTCTTTCAATACTATTTTTTTTGCATCTTTTGGTACGTAGGAGGCTATGTACATGTGAAGGAAAATGGCATTAACTGGCTAATCAGTGATTTCACATTCCTTACAGATAAAGCCTATCATGCATGTTTTTCTCTGGTTTGTACAAAATACTGGCCAGTTCCTGGTGTAAATTAGCAAAATGACTGGATTCTCACTAAGTCCAGGTAGATTACAATGCTGTAGGAGAAATAGCACGTGCATGTAGTTCACCAACAAGAAGTCAGAAGATAACCTGCTGGAAAGAAATATGAAAAAAAAAAAAAAAGGTAGTCTTCTGCAGTTCACTCCTTTTATTTATTTATGAGAGAGAGAGAGAGAATATGCACTCTGAAAGTGGAAAAAAAAAAAGAACAAAAATCCACCAACAAGTGACAGGTGGTAAAGATGTATCTGAATTATGTTTCAACTCTTTAAGGGATAGAGTCATGGGAATTTTCATCTTTCAAAATAATTTGAAATCTTCTGAATGTTAATTCTCTACGGTATTTCCTAGAAGCTTTTCTTCACTAATTTAAGCAAGAACAAACAACACTGAATTTTAATTAACTGTCAGGTACATCAGTGTATATTCCAAGCCTCCTCCAGGAAGCAACTATTTTAGAATTTAAGACAGGAGAGCGTTTATAACACAATAAATGATATGCTTCTCACTGCAGCCTGGTGAGTGCCAAGCCCTAAAGGTAGTAACGGTTTAAAACAAAGCACCGTCTTCTCTGTCTTGTACCCATTTCTCCAGAGAGTACCGTCCATTCAGAAATTATGCTTTTGATTTAAAAAATATATACACATTTACACAACATAGTCTGAGATCAGAGACTCAACAGAAGATACACATGTCACTACTGAAAATACAAGAGACCTCTGTGAGGTCAGGATAAGATCTTCATATCTAGATTCTACAGAGTTTGCCATATCTCGCTATAGATTTCACTTTGACCATTAAAAATAACAGCACCTATTTAAAAAAAAGCCAGACTGTTGTACAGGTTTGTGTTATGATTCCTCTTAAAACTGAACAAAACAGCTTCATGGTTTTGGCTGGGATTTCGCTGAAATTAACATATATTGAATCCACCTATCTTTCCCCAATTGATAAGATACATCAAGGTCTAAAACCTCTGCTGCTCTCTGTGGATCACACAACACTGCAACACAGCAGAGGTGGTGAGAACACTCAGCTGCATGCACAGCTCTGGTAATCACACCTTGTCTCAGCATAGTACAAAGACAGTTGCAATATCCTAACCTAACTCTTTCTCAGTAACAAAAGTTTGCGGGAAAGCAAGCTGATATGAGCCTGTCTTTAAAACTGAGAGCAATGAGTAAGCTCCCATTTTTCAGCTATGGATTGCATATGGTTCAACATTTTCAGCACTGCCATGGATTGCACCAGTTTACAGTTTTTAAACACCAGTTAAGTCATTTGATAGCACCAATGAAACCTCCCCAAAACAAATGATGGTGAAAAGCAATTGCCACAGCATGCTTTCTACTGCCCTTCTTCTGTCAGGTGTGGAAACAAAATATTATGAAGCAACCTCTTTTGCTTGGTGAAAGAAACACTCACCGGTGGTGGGTGCAGGCAGGGGGAGGGGGTGAGCACAGGTCTTGGCCCAGGCCCTCGTGGCAGCAGTGCCTGGCTGAGGGCCAACGCACCCAGCACCCTCTGGTCACATGGGCGCATCCTGCTGAAGGTTTCTTGGGCAGCCCGAAGAGCATAGCCTCCTATGTGGGGTTTGGCCAAGAGTTTTTCTAGGTGCCTAAGCTGTCCAGTCTTGGAGCAAAAGCCATCACACATGCCACCTACAGCTTTATTTGGAGACAGTTAAAACAAACAAGATCCACTGAAGCTTTTTTCTTCCCACAGAAAGTGGAAGAGTAGTGGGAACTGGAGTATTTTTTGACTGTTTAGGAAGTGATTAATCCCAGAAAAGTCACAACACACTTTACGCAGTAGTAAGTACTTGCAAGATTTAGCCCTAAGGAACTGACTTTGTTTCCATATCAAATGTCTGAGTCACCTCTGAATTACTTTCTAAGTAACATAGGATTTAGCAGCAGGTGAATTAATATTGTCACCTATTCTGGACATTCTTTAAAGAAAAATGGGTATGATCTGATAACAGTACATACCACGTACCTAATTTAAAGGGTGATAAATAGACTGGAAAATGTATGTCTTCAGAAAACTTTCATAGTCCCCATATTTCTGCAAAAGCAAATGATTTTTAAGCTATGAAACAAACTTTGACAATAGTGGCCAGTATTAGTTAATATATGGGAATGTTAATATAGATATTAACATTCCCACCGAATAATACATCAATAATGATTTGATCTGAAATTCCTTTCTGAAGAGACAAAGACTATTAGAAAAAATAGTACTTTACAGGTAGGAAACAACATATTCAGAAAAACTCTACACCACTAGAAAATTAATAACACGTACTATAACTCCAGGGAAGTATTTTTTTTCCTATTCCATTTCCATATTGGATATTCCATAAATGGATATTCCATATCCATTTCTATTAAGTACTTTCTCAAGCATCGTCTTGCAGGTATCCTTTACATACATGCATTTAATTATATTGTTCCTGAAAAATCCTCCTACTCTCTCCGTCTCTGACTGGAAGCATATAAATGCTTCCCCACTACCATCAGCAGTGTCACAGAACAGAGTGAATATTTCACTGGTTTTGGACCATTAAAATAATCCACATCAAATGTCCTACTTCCATAAATGCGTGCTAGAGAAATCATAAGGCTACTACAAATAGTAAGACTATTAAGGGCATTCTACATCAACATTCATTAGCAGTCTTTTAACATTTATTCACCCTTCAGATTCTGCTACAAATATTTTTATATTTCCTTTTGTTGAAAAGAGAGTCTAATCAGCTGTGAAGCCAACTTTGGCAAATGTATAAAAGAGGCACAGCATTTGCAGGACGTGTGACATACAAGCAAGCCAAAAAGGACTACAGATATTAACGTAACACAAAGTCATAGGCTCGTAAGTTCCAAAGTACCGTAAAATAACCATCCTGCTATAATACTGTTAAGAAACTGCAACTTCTCTCTTTTGTTTCATAGCATCATGAATGGTTTCTTCAGTTAGTTTGTTTGCATTCATGAGGATTTTAAGGAGATCCAAAACCGACACAGTAGAAAGATTCATATTTATCCCGGTATGTTCTTATATTCGTTGGCTTCTCCCAGGCGCTTTGCTGTATATGCCTATGTCCTATTAGGCTGCAGCACTGCTCCCCCTCTGAAGTGAAATACCAAAACACTCACTTGGTAAGAGTTATGTGCATTAATCCCAAGAAGGCAATTGTTTTTCTTAAAGACAAGAACAAACGACAGTTTTCTGCAAAGGCGCACACTGTATTGTTCCTGTTTTTTCCTTCCAACAAACTTCTCATCCAAAATTATGGCCACCTGTTTGCTTGGGACCTAGCAGTACAAGTTACCTGCCAACTCCAAGTCATGAAATCTGCCACTAAGACTAAAGATTCTTTCAAGACTTGGTCCTTCAAGATCTTCTGCAACTTATTAGAGCCCAAACTGAGCGATTATTAGGCTTGGATGACAAATACATGAAAGACTTTGAAATGGAAAGTACAGGAGGCACAGGTGGAAAAGAAGGAACTGCCTATCACTTGCTGGCTACAGGGCCACACCAACACTGAGGCACAACTGAAATGCAGCCCACAACCAGCCCAAGTGTACAGAGAGGAAGCAGCTCATAACATTTCATGATGGCTTCTGCAGCAAACAGATGAGAGCTGAGACTCCAATATAATTTGCCTGTAGCATTCCTAGTGTGCTGTATTCATCCCTCACATAAAACCCGTTTTCTCATGCTTTGCATGTATAAGAAAGCCAATTTTCTCTCTAACTGTGCTGTAGGGGAAGAATTATTAGATGTAATAGCTGCTTTTGTGACTGATCCTCTGTAATAGTGGAATGAACAGTAGCATAAAAAAAAGGTTTCTTTCTAACATGCCTATCACTTTCGACAATCCTTTAAAGAGAAAAATAAGAAAATTAACAGCAGTGCGAGCAGTAAGTTTTATATAGTCAGAAAATAACGTAACAAAGCCAAAGTGAGAAAAAAAAAAAAAAAAATCATAAACACATTTTCTGACCAGTTTTGCAGGCTGGTTTCAGTCAATGGAAGATTTTTTATTTTTACCTGAATGGCTCAGAGGTCTACAGAGTGGCTCCTCAGTTACTCAGGACCCAGTTATCTTTGACAGTGTGTTTGGCCCAAATCAATGATATATCATTCCAAAACTTTTGTAACTTTCTCTCCAGAACTAATGCTGATAAAATCTGTATAACAACAAAGATTTTCCTTACTGAACACGAAGAACAAAAGCTATTAAAAATATTGTCAGGGAAGAAGTAAAATGGGAGGTACAGTACTACAGCATCCTTCTCCTTGCCATTTTTCCCAAATGAGTCTCCACTCTCAGTTATCTTATGACCAAATAAATACCCATTATATTGCCACAAAGAGTTCTCCTTGTTACTAGATATGTGTATGGCACATGCCCAGTATAGGAAAAAACAAGTCAGCAGTCTCTAGGCTGGTAGCCTGACAGACGTGCACCGTCTGCTATCCTGTGCCAAGGAGTAAAGCTACATCCCATCGCATAATTGGGAGACAGGACTGCAACACACAGTCCTCAGAACATTTCTGACCTACCCAAAAGGTCAGCACTGCCAAGTTAAAGCTATGACTACTAAAGCCATCTTGCTATGGGAATGGAGGCAGAAGGCCTGTGGGTTTCAACACACTATTTGTCTCTCTCTTCAACCAAATGAAGATCTACACTAGAAGCTGACAAAACTTCCTTCTGACTGAGTCTCATTCCAAAATCTTCATGGATCCAAAAGCTTTAGTCATATACCTGAGGTGAACGTTGCTGAGCTGAGGGGAAGCAGAGCTCCTGGCACAGCCCCAGGGCAGTAGATGACACTTGTCTCAGAGTTCTCCACTGCATTATTACATGATAAATAGAGCTCACTGTGCAGCTGTATCCCCAGATGACACAGCCACATTGGAAAACATACTTAAAGAAAATCTTCTTAACAACTGAGATACCCAGTAGACTGAAAACTAAGTGCAAGAGCTGGAGGTACAGAGCTTCCCATCACCATGCTGTGCAGTGGAGCAAGCCTGGAAATCCAGCCAAACTGTGCAAGAGTCTCCCACCAGCACACACTAACCAGCCTCGGATCTGACGAGATCACGCTCCTTATACAAGCACTGGAAGCACACACATCCTTCTGTGCACAGCTCCATAACTGATTCCTCTTACATCTCCATGCTATCAATTGGTATAGAGTTGTCAGTACTCTTCCGTCTTCTCCCAGCCTTTTTATCTATTTATTTGTGTAGAAGGTCCACTCCAAGCCTCAACCTTAATTTTCTGTAGTATTCTCAATAAGGTCATGATGTATGTGAGCAATTACGTGCAGCAAAACATGGCCTTGTTATGAAACTCGTAACACATATGGGCAACAGTTTTGTCCTGATATTTAAAAATTAGTGCACATGCTCTAACATGAACATCAACAGATGCAGAAAAAAATATGTATTATCTACCCACCTTCTGACTTTAGCTCTATTTCTCAGGAAGCTGCTCCCTTTAATTATTTCACCTAGAGACCAGACTGACCTTTTCCCCTGTCTTCATTTTCTCCAGCCTTCCCTTTTGATGGCATGACAGAATAAAAGCCAACAGGACAGAATAAGGCTAAAAGCATCCCTTCTTAATAGTTTCTCTGTATATTACCCAGATGAAGGAATAAAACCCTGTCTTGAACAGACACAGCAGACATGCTAATACATTATGTAAACCACAGCAAATAATTTATAACTCCCTGAAAGCATCTCGTTTTATGTTGTGCTGCCAGTGTAATGGCACAATTTAAAACATAGATTTCAGGGAGCTAAACTTGATATGTGGAGTATACTGATAATAATCAAAAGGAAAGCAACTTAAAAAAAATCCACCACCACAAAAAAAAAACAACAACAAAAAAAAAACACTATTCCAGTTTATAAATCCTTGCATAAACCTTGTAACCTTGTTTCTGTCACATTTTGTTCACTGAAAGTATTCAGGCTCCATAAACATGGATGTTGAGATTTCAAAACACACACTCTTTTCATTATAAATAAACTCAAGTATATACTTGGAGATATTTCAGCATTACATTTCAATTAAAGGTCAGAGTGCTTATCTTTTCCTCCTCTACACAAACAGTATTTATGGAGCATGTAAAGTATGTACTTCATTCTACGTATGGTGCACAAACTTGCTGGTGTGGTAAACAGCCTGCCCCACAGCTATAGCATATCACCTGAACAAAACTGCCCAAAGTTAGTTGAGGTACATAAATTAGTACTAAGTACACACAATCCATGATTTTACCAAAACTGTACTGTATTAGATTTCTTCTTTTTGGAATAAATACGTTCAGCAGTAGTATTATGAGAGCCAGCATGAATGGACACACTGTTTTTTTGTTTTTACCAAGAAGGTGGAAGAAGAACAAGGCAAACAACTAGAACTGTAAAATTTGAGGATATTACCAAATATTGTGTCAAGTTCATAGCAGGTACAAAGCTATTGTTCCCCCTCATATTCCCCTATGTGTAAAATATAGTTCAAATATGTATAGCAGTATCTTAAAATACAGGATTATATTTTCAGGCAGATCACCGGACCTCTGTTTAGACATGAGGATTTTTAAAAAGTATTTAACCTAAATTCATTTGGATGAATGTTATACCCAATTGATGAGGTGGTTGTTATGTTTTGTGGGTTTGTCTTTTTTTGTTAAATTTTACACTAAAAAGACACAAACTTCACTGTACCGAACATCTCTTGCACTAATCCTAGATCACACTTCATTAGAAGTTCCAAGTACAATAGTTATGCTTACCACCTCCCAATTTTTCAAGTAAGGCTCGTACATTATTCATTTTTGCCGTTATTTACAAATAATACTTTGAATAATTAAACCTAGGTATCTAAAGCATTTGACAGTTTGCAGTGTTAGCCCCTCTATAACAACTGAGTATTTGCATTCTGAAAGAACTCTTCTCCCATTAAAATTGTAAGAGGCCACTCCACTTGGACTGGATGAGCCATTTATTTCACAGCTGACTATTATTAAGGGTTCTTCATTTGGGAGACTGGAGAGATTCGTTTTTCTTTTCTACCGCCACCCCTTGCCCTATGACCAACATATGCAAGATCCTTTCCCAAGCAATCCAAACTGAAAGACAGATCCCTTGTGATCTGCCTGCACTAATTACCGAACTAATCCATGTCAAGCAGGACACAAAGCAAGTTTACTTTACCTTAAACGTTATCAAGAGCAAATACATGGCAGTACATGAATGCTTTTGTTTCTAGAAGGGAATGTTTTCTTTAATTTCCTGTAATGGAAGGATATCTGCATTTGACTTCTATAGGAACTACAAAACCACACACCTGGAAATACATTTAACTTCATTTGTAATTTATCAAGTTTGGTGTTCATAATGAGAAAAAGCAGCCAGATCTCCTGTCTCCAATCCTTTCCTGTATCAAAATTTCAAAACTAGGCATTATCAACTATGAGCACCTTGTTTTCAGAAAATAAACATTATTCTAAAGTCTCCTCAGTACTACAGAAGTACTTAATGCATAGCAGTATTTAATGTATATTCAATGTTGGGCATTTTTGACAAGAAATTAGTAGCAGAAGAAATGTTAATGCTTAGATTCATACTTAATATCTTTCCAAGAAGCTTAAGTGTGTTTTCCTTTCAGTTATTGATTTCCTAATCTATGGTGCATGTTGAGAAGGAAAACATAAATCTTTAATATATCAAAATGTGTTTACAGTCATAACCTGGAGCATATAGGCCAAGATAACAACTTACTATTTACTGTACTTCAGTATTTAAAGTCTCTCTACACAGTAAATCCACTTCAAATAAAAAAAGATCAGACAGCATTCAGGGATGGTTTTTAGCTCTTCCATTCTAGTTTTCATACTGCTGAGCAACAACAAATACAACAGAAAGACGAAAAATAGCAAATCAGACATAGTTTCACATCTGCTGTACACTTTTCAAACTCCCATAGTTGCTCTTTTAAAATTCTCTGCTACCATTTGAATCACAAAGAGAATAATTTCCCACACATCAGCTGGGCTGTCAAGTAAGCATATTTCAGTACTCTCCAGACTTATTTAGTAATTTGTTTTCCTTTCACCCTGACACACTGTAATTCCATAATCAATGCATTCCTGGACTTCAGTATGCACTTAAAATGAATGGCTGAGTTCCCATATAGGAGATTGTTTTTTTTTTTTTTTTTTTTTTTTTTTAATTGAAATATGCATTAAACCCAGTCTTGAAAAGGATTCTTGGGAGTAAGCAGTACCCAGATATGCATTTCCACCCACCAATACTTTAATATCTAAAAAAAAACACTAATAAAAATATTTTATTGCATCTTCAGGCATTGTTTAAACTACTAGTAACACTGGTATTGATTTGTAATAATTTCAGATTTTATATTCACCTGTTTTACTTCTATTGTTTTTATATTCACAGTAGAATATTTAAATCATTACAGAGAATAAAATCACTATCCCAAGAAGTTCTCCTTGGTTATTCCCCCCCCTCCCCCCCCAACACTAGAGAAACACAACGTAACTGACAGGTCTTCACAGATCGAAAACCCGGGAAAATAAAAACTTCATAATTCCCTAAAAGTCAAAAGGTATCTACTAAGCATTTCTGTTCTTTAAAACAAACAAACAGAACACAACACCTAAAAGAAAAAATGTAAACGTACAACCTATATAAGCAATCAGCACAGGTTTATTCATACTTTTCTGAATAAAGTCTCTGTCAGTGGTAATTAATGCAAAATTATATTAAAAGCCCATGCAGCTGTCCTTCTGCAATGGAACAAGTAGACAGGCTTACATTTTACATCCAATTCTAGTCAGCAGTCTTTCCCAATTTTAAAAGATTTTATATAAGCTGTACAACATGTTCAATGCCAAAGATATTTGTCACCAACTTGCTTTGCTGATCTTATCCAGCAAAACATTGATAATGCCACTGTATCTTACACACTGTTCTTGGTTTAAATACTGTTTCCCTACTAATTTCATCATCACCTTTTAAGCATTCTTTTCTGAGTAATAATCCACAACTGGTGAAAAGTAAAGAGCTTCTTACCATTCTGATCCAGTATTTTCCCCGTCTCTGGAGTCCAGCAGCAAGGAGCTGTTGCACTGCTTACTACAGACACCGGAGGCTTTGGAAGCAGAGAATGTTTTATGTGGTTAAAATGTATCACCACTGATTATATTTCAGTCCCTCAATTCCTAGCCTTGATGCTCTGGAAATCAGCCAATCCAAGCAATAAAGAGGTTTGCAATAATAAGTTGCAGAATTTTCACAGCAAATGCTTCACGAAAATGTTTTGCTTCTTGATACTTGTTTTTTATATCCACTAAATGTTAAAATAAATCCTGGCTCCCTCTTCCCTCCTCCTCCTCCTCCTCCTTTTTTTCCCCTTCAAAATGAGATTCATATATTGTTCACAAGGGACTTTAGCACTTGCTACAGCTAGGCACAGTGCAGACAGGCATCATGCCAGATTACGCATACATCTCTGCCAAGATACCTGAATCTTGACTCGCAACACACCCTGTTATTCCAAACACGGATCTTCCTAAGGCAAAGCTCTTAAGTTTGCCAAAACACACAGTGTTTTTGTGAAGCAGCCAAATGCCCCTTCAGATTACTAAGGATTATTTGCAATGTGGTTGTTCTTTGTTGGCTTTTTTAGAAAACACTTTTTCCTAGTGAAGACAAGGTGGTAAGTTCCAAAGGGATAAAATGATCAAAGCGGCACTTCTACTACACACTTCTACCACATGCTTCTACACCCATCCCTCTCAAAAATACACACCACAGAAAATCGCTCTGCAATGCTGTGACTATGATTAATTACTTAGTTCATATTATAACAGTCTTGGTGTTCCCAGTAACAGCCCAGGATGCTGCTGTGCTAGGGATACAAAAAAGGGAACAAAGTCCATGGAGTTTACTGTCAGAGAACGCACTAAAAATGATGAACAGGGATACTGAATCAAAGCAGACGATAATGCCTAGTTTAACGGGTACTTACAATAATACCCCAGCAACTTGGCCATTTCCAAGCCTTTTTGGGGATCACAATAAATGAGTTTTAGAGAAAGCCTCCAGAGTCTCCTGAAGATCCTACCTTGGAGATGCTCTCAAGGAGCAAGCATATCATTGTGTGAAATTTTGATGAATGGATGAAAGAGGATGGAGTGATACTTCTGCCATGACTGAGAGTTCATAAAGGTCCAGGAAAGTTAAGACCATGCTCTGTGTAAGGAAGAAAAAGAAATTCAGAAAAGATGCTCACATCTTTTTGTAACAGGATACAATAACAATTTCCACGGGATCTGTTTGAATGTGTATGACAATGCAGGTCTGACCTGAAGGAAAGCAAGAAAAAGGATGATGGACTAATTGGGAAGCAAGTTGAAATTTAAATTCTTTGCTGAAACAGCAGTGAACTTATTTTAAAATAAGTTAAATAAAATTTAGATATCAATAACACTGATATTTATTTTGAACACAGATAAAGTTCAAAGCAATAAGTGACATGTATGTTATGGATATCATGGCGAGATAGGTTGTTTCCCAGAGCTACAAGGAAGCAGAAGTAGAGGAGTTTACAGGAGGCCTGTTTTAGCTAGATTATCTAGCTCAACATCCACAAAAAGCTCTCTTCAGTTCTGGCTGAAGAAGAAAGGTCTGAAATAAACATATTTGCAAATCTCTCTATGACAAAGATGAATTTGATTACATTTACAGATGAGAGCATCTGGTACAAATGAATAAAAAAAAAAAAAGGAACTACAGTTCAACCCCTAAGAAACACAGCAAGATAGAGTGGAAAGAGGCATTGAAAGAATGATTAAGAATACAAGTGGGGAAAATTAGGGAAAACAGGCTCTGCTTCCCTGAAAACAGAATTTCATGAAGAAAATGGGCAACAGTATCTAAGATAGCCGCTATGCTACAGGAAATCAGAACAGAGGACTGGCTTTTTTACTTGACCAGAAAGCTGACCACAGGAACTTTGCCATGAGCAGTTTCAGCAACATGCAAGGAGCAGGAGCTGCACTGTGAAGTGCCCAGCACCACACCACAACTTAGGCAGGGACAGGAAACAACTCATACAGCCACGTGGGTTGGGCTGTTAATGGACACAAATTCACACAAAGATACCTACTGGGAGAGTGATCAAATGCTGAATATGAAGACACGCAGCCACCACCTGCCTGCGTGGGTTTCTGCAGTAAGTCTGTATGAAGTGGGGTGATATGACCCCATGACATACAAACCTCACAGTTTTAAGTCTGCCTCTCAGGCAAGGCAGCCAGGATGCTTCTGTTTTGTTAATGAACAGTTAAGAATTATTTGAATGCATACAGATTTCAGAGTGAATTCTGTCACCATCTTCTCATAATTAAAACACACCTCCCAAATTCAAGTGCAAATATCATCTCCCAAACTCAGCTAAAAGACATTTCTGCACAGAACAAGCATTATCAATACAACTGTACAGGCATTAAAAATATTCAAGTTAATAGACTTACTTTAACATGAGCACTCTTGCTTCAAAAGGTCATCTTTTTCACTTAAACTCCTTCCAACATACACGCTGAGTGTCCACATGGTAAAAATTATATGATGGTATAAATGCAATACCTTAAACTTGAACTCTATTTTTACATCTAGATAAGCCTTAAAGATGAAATATTTTCTTTGCCTTACACTGACAAAGGATCCACACACAAGGGGGAACTTATATTTTCTGAACAGGTCTACAATTTCTCCTTTTTATAAGAAATCATCTTCCCCCAGGTTTGTGTTAAAACCCTTAACTTAATCCTGTGCTGACTGCTTTCAGCCTTCTCATGCAAGGGTAGGTATATATTGCCAGACTTTACTCTTCTCAGCAGAGTAACTGTGATCAGGAGCCGCATGCTTCAGAGGCCATTTCAAAAGTGAGATCAAAGCTCTCAAAGGCATTTGACCACTTTCTTTAAGCACCTGTAGCAGCCCACATAGTAAAAACACTTACTTAGGCAGCTTTCCTTGAGCATTAACGTTTTCAATGTCAGAAGGAAATCACTGAATGCTCTAAGTGATCAAGGAACTCGGACTGAGGCTAGCTGACACACTAAAGTTTTGATCAAAGCAATCTGATTTTTGTGATGAAAATATCTCATGTTGTCTGATCTACTCCTGCCTTCATGCATGCAAGTTCTTTGCAGCACCCAAACCCTAGACACGAGAGCTTTCAATCTGCAACAACTGAACAGCTGTATAAAGAGGTACCAAACAAAGCAATTGATCAAAGAATTTTTGCCCTGGTAGAATTTCTTTTATTTTGGCATTTCATTTCTGCCTTAAGACAGAATGGAGGGAAAAAAAAAAAAAAAAAAAAAAAAAAAAAGTATCTTAAATTTTTATTAAATGAAAAGTCCTAGAAAAATTAAATACAGAACTGTTGAGTCATTCTGGATTTGCTTGAGATGCCACAAAGCCAAACAGGACATGCAGTGACAATTTTCTTGGCACACCCTGTAAGCCTGTCCAAATTGTCACCAGCATTGTGAAGCAACATCGCTCCCCCTAGATTTTAATAAATAATGAAAAGACCAATGGACATTTCGCTATGAATGGCTAAATATAAATCATAGCTCTAATGAGTAATAAGACAAATGTATGCACTATTATTTGACTTCACAGAACAAAGATGAACTAGGTTATGCCCATCTGCAGGAATTCTAAACATCAGAAAACCCAACCAAATGCACAACTTCAAAAATACCTACACAGAAGAGGAAAATTATTAATAAAAGACTGAATTATAAATAATTGAATATTTCACAAAATATGTTTTTCCCCTAATCTTTCTCAAAAAAAAAAAAAAGAAAACTCAGAAAAGATATAAATCCGTCATGATTATCTATACAGAAAAACACATGAATTTTCTCACTTTAAGGAAATTCCATTCAATCAGGAATGGGAAAGCAGTAAACCAGGGTGGAACACAATAGGACTTTTCAAAATCTTTAGGGACCCATGTAGCTTCAAATCCAAACCCAAATACTTTCAGTGTGGAGTTTAGCCTGTGCTTGCCAGATAGACAATGTAATTCTGGATTTTATTGTTAAAGGCTTAGAGGAAAGAGAAAGATTCTTAAAAATTACCATGATATTAGGGGGATAGATACACAAGACAACAGACTGGATACAGCAGCAAACATCTTTGTTTTCTGCCTTTCTGCATAGACAGCAGATGACCAGAACGACAAGACCTACTACTCTCTGGGAACAAGAACAATATTCCTATTTTATTGTGACATTATTTTCACACAGAAAATGTCAAGACTGCACTTCAGATAGCATCTTCTCTGTTTGCTTAGGTCTTTTCACCACCAGGCCCACTATGTCAAGATAAGTTCCAACATCCTGGCAATTTATTGTAGGTTTTGTCTGTCATTATCCCAACTGATTTTTCAGCAGTGGTTGAACACAGCACAAGAACCCCTGTAGAACAGCAAAGGCTGTTCTTACCAGTAAAGACTCTACTCAGCAGCAGTCAAAGGATGAAGCATGGCCCTAAAAGTTCATCTTTTTTGTAAAGTCTGCTTGCCTTACCCAGTCCTAAATCGATGTGCTAGCTCACCATGTGGGCAATGACCCTGTCCAAAGCCAGTGCCTGCTACTTAAATGGGTAGTATCAACACACAGACCACAAGGGGTTTTCACTGTCAAGACCAAACATTGCTTACAAATTTCAAAGAAATATTTTCCCATTATTTTGGGAAGAGCTAAAATTGTGAGTAACAGCTAAGAACAGCTGCAAAAGAAATGCCATCACATTAAATACATTTTATTTTTGAGATAAAATTTTTGTATCGATCAGATACAGCGGTAAAAACATAGGAGTGCTGCCTCCCAGAGTCCAGCTGCCTAGAAATGATTTTTTCTATTTTGCTGTGGAGCACTGATTCAGTGCCCAAGGAAGCAATCCTCAGCCGCTGCAAAATGATTACAGGATTCTCTGCCAACCATTACACAGAGGGGGTCACACAGGGCCACCCCAGCTCCAGCTATGCGTAAACACAGCCCTCTGTCACCTGAACAGCTCTGCCACATAGCAGCTTCAAAATGGAGTTAAACCCATCCCTCTGGCTCACACGCACACGAATTCCTGCCCACAGAAGCCTGTAAGGGAAAATGCAGCTGCTAGGCCCACCAGCCCCAAGACAGCTGTGCAGTCCCTGCCACCCACTACTCATAGTGCCTGGAGCAGCCCAGCGGTGGCACAGCCTCTGCAGCACCCTGAGAGGCCGGGGAGGAGAGGCGCAGGACCGTGGCACAGAGCTGCACTGGGAGGGTGAGCGGCTTCCTCCTCTGGTCATCACCAGAGGCAATGATGCTGTTTCTAGGCCCAACAACTCAGACCAGCACAGCACCCTTTGATCTAACTACTGAAATTAGCACACAACTGTAATTGTGGTCCAAAGCAAAATGCAGATGTTTAAGGAGTCTTGTTTAGAGAAATTTAGGTTCTAAATTTCTAGCAGTGGTTTGAGCTGTCTTATTCGCAACTTATCACTGCTTTGCAACATTTACCCAATACCCATGCCAAGCATGTTTGCATCACAAAGTAACTCAAGAGATGTTTCTAAAAAAGCCAGATACAAATAGCCAATCCTATGTTTTTATAACCAAAAGAAAAAACAAACAAACAAACAAAACACTACTTTTTTCCTTACATGTTCATGAAGATGGTACACAGCCTTTAAATACCGAAATTGTAAGCAGTGTAAGACCACGACAGTAAACAAACCATTTCTGCCACTAAGAAAATCAGTTAACGGAGCAGTATTTCCCCCAGTAACTTCCATTCTCCAAAAAATACCTGCCCACGTTCACTACAGGAAGAAAGCACTTAATGTCGATATAAATGAGTACATCTTTCATTTCTGCGTTGCTTTCAAGACGACTCCTGCCAGGCACTCTCTTCCTCTCCCTTTCACCACGAGAGGGAGGCACAGCATTGCTCGGGCCTGCCACGAACAGAATAAATAGCAATCATAGAAGTATGTCATTATGTTACAACAACCACTTGAACTAACTTAATTAAGCTAAGCAAGAATGATCACACTATATGCTAGTGAGTACTTAATAAAACAGGTTTTTATACAAAAGCTTACATAATGTATACACTGAAAAATAGCCAATTTTAAAAGCAGCTACTCATGATACATATATTAGTATTTGGTCTCCTACGTAACAACATTAGCTGTGTTGATGTAATTCAGTTTTGTTTCCATGTGAAGTTACACGTAATATGATTTTCCTGTATTATAGAAGACATTTAATTCTGCTGCAGTACTCTACCTAATGCCAGCCTCAAACTCAGATAGAAGAGGAAAATAATGGCAAGAAGATCAAAGCTACTGCCACTAAGCTGAGACTGGTCTGAGAGAAGTGGAGAACAGGAGTAGCACCAAGGAGAACTTCAGGGTTTGGTGTGACCTTAGAGCTACAACAGACGAGGGTTATATATGTCTGACTTCCACGACCATGATGTTCCTACAAAGCTGCCTTCAGAAAGTTGGTGCCTGATACAGAGGTACACGCTGCAAAAGGGTGGCTCTGGAAAACTCCAAAGGAAATACAGGCTCAGCAGGGTACTACTGCATGGTCATATGGACAAGAAAAGGCTCAGAAAGGCATTGGGTGACCAAGAGTCTTCCAATGGTGACAACGGAGTACCTGATAGATGTGGTGGCACAGTATGAAGCAAGAGGGTTAGGAAAGTGCCTTTTTTTGTTTGTTTGTTTCCAGCTCAATGACAGCTACAATCTACTTCAGAAATCAACATCTGTACCTCACTAACTGATCTTTGGGGAAGGAACTGGTCCTAAGAAAGAATGCAAAAGTAGCTGAACAGCTCCAGCATTTGTTCAGGTACCAGGCACCAGCACACCAAATGAAGTTAAGTGGCACTGATTAAACCCCCCTCCAAATGAAAAGAGGCTATCAGCAAGAATAAAGCAAGCAAAAGACTGCTACAGATTTGTGAGAGCTTGAGAAGTCTAAGTGTACACTATATGCATCCCTAGCACAGAATGAGCAAGAAATGGACCTGCACAGGGCTGAATGACATATATGAGATCAGGATTCCCTTTGCCTTGGAACAGAAACAGCAAGGAATATCTTAATGTCAACACATACCTGGACTGCCATCCCATAAGCTGTGATTCTACCCCGTATAAGCTCTGTGAGAAAGACAATCCAGGCAGATAAAATGAGGAGACAATCTTAGAGAAATATGGAAATAAAATGCAGTGGGATTTGACCCAGGAACAGATCCTACAGGGCAGTCACCTGAGGTGCACTAGGGGGTTATCAAAGAAGCCCTAGATATCACAGAACAGTCTCCATCCACCTACCCACAGTGAAAACAAAAGAGCAACAGAAAACAGATGCTATCGACTAGCCATATGCGATCCTGCCAGTACATTACTGTCAATTCAAAAAGTCAAAGTGGGAAATACCCAGAAAGGACTGCATGAACAAATAAATTTAAAAAAATAATAAAATAAATCAGTATTACAGCTGAGATTAACAAGGACACTTGAAACAGGAAAAGAGAGCAAATACTCCAGTACTCCACAGGTTTTCTTGATGCTCTGAGAAAATGACTTTCTGAAAAAGTGATTAGAGGATTACCACAACTTTCACCAAAACAACAGACTGAAAGACCTAATTACATCTTGGGAAGAGACACAGCAAGTGGTCAGACATTTTAACATAAACCATCTCTAGAAACTACATCACATCTGAAAACCTGATGATAGTAGCAGATGATAATCTAGTCCCCTTGCAGCTAAGTGTACAAGAGAGTAGAACAGGGGAGAGTTGATTTTAGCAACAAGATCTTTGAAAGGCTTTTGGAAAAACTGCACAAGCTTCTGAACTAAATTCTTTAACCAAAATCCTATCCATGTTGGAAAAAAAAAAAGAAAGAAAACCGAATTAAGGGATGGGCTGTTTTTCTAAAAGACAGATGGACAGGCAGCTGAGGCTTTTCCTTAAACTAGTTGTGGGCAAATAAATTTTAGCAATCTTAAAAAGTCAATTCAAGGAAGAATCCCAAGGTGGAGTATTCCTTGCCAAGTGGTGTGTGGTGCCTACGTATGGAAAAGCAAAGTCAAGAGTCTCATAATAAACTCTACAAATAGCTGGTTCAAAACAAACAAACAAACAAAAAAACAAGTTGCCAAAAAAGAATAAGTTTTCTCACTCTGGAGACTGATAGCCAGAATTGCCATTCCAGTGACCAAAAGACTCAAAGCACATATACATGAAAATTAGATTAACAATCTGCTGTTATACAGCTAAATTTGACCTAACAGGCACACAAAAGAAGAATCTGAAAAGCAATGTTGCTTGTCGCCACAGATTTGCAAGTACACTTACATAATATATATTTATTATGTAGAATAAATAGCATATGAATAGTATATAAATTATACTTACATAAACTACTCTGATGTTATGACCCCAGCTAGCAAGCACCGTACAGCCATTTGTTCTCTTATCCCCCTCAGTGGGACAGGGGAGAGAATAGGAAGAACAAAGCATGGAAACCCACAGATTGAATAAGAACAGTTTAACAAAGAGGAAAAAAAAGAGGAAATGACCCAAAGGACTCAACACCTCCCCCAAGCAGAATGATGCCCAGCAACAACTACCACAGAAGTCAACACCCCATGTCCCCCACCCTACTTGTTGCTCTACACCTCCAGTTTCTATTGCTGAACACAACACTGCACGGCATGGAATACCCTGCTGATCGATTTGGGTAAGCTGTCACAGCTGTATCCCCTCCTACCAATGCCAGGCTGCTCACTGTGGGTGGCAAGAGAGAAACAGATACCTGGTGTTTTGTAAGCATTGTTCAGCAATAACCAAAACATTAGTTCTTTATCAACGCTGACTTAGCCACAAGTCCAGAACATAGCACCATTTGGTGCTGTGAAGCAGGTTGACTACATCCCGGCTGCACCCTGTACATCTCTTCTGCAACAATGTTGTCTGTCATTTCAGGAGACAGCAGGCAGCAACCTGGGCAGCTTCCTGCACTTGCAAGGTCTTAACATGGGAGAATGTTGCTATTTCCCTGAAGGCAACACAGAGCTGATGCTGACTCAAAAGACACCATGGAGAAGTAAATGATCTAAAATCAGATACAACTTAACACATGGATATTCTCAGCTTTGCTCTTTGATGTTTCTAATGTTTGCCTGGAGTCAGCTGGTAAGATGACATCAATAGCTGTAAGATGGAAGCAAGAGTGAGAAAGAGCTGATGAATTAAAACAAAACAAAACAAAACCCCCCCCAAAAAAAAGCAACAAAAAAAGCTTCTCCAATCATCTTCCAGATGAAAGATGATCATCTGATGGTAAGGCTGTGTTCTTCAGGCTTGCAGGAAGCGACTGGGCAGTGGAACAGTGGTTGAGTACCAAATTTAAAAACACTGTATGATGGAGCATGAGACAGAACAAGAATATACAACGTGCCTGGTGCATACAGTCATTATACTACACTGGCAGAGGAAGAAAGGAATAACAGGCATTTATAGTAATTTAGATTAATACTCACATTTTTGCAGAGTAGCTGAAAGCTACTGTTCAGAAATTTAATGTTGGGTAATGAATAACTTAATGAACTTATTACTGGTCAAGCTGAACTGAAGGCACAACGTAAGTTCATTAATGGTTTAATCATCTAATGATTTTAAGGTGTCTGAAGTTAGTCCCAGGGGTAATTAAGGCCTCGGTATCCTTCTTGGCCAAATTCTTTGCTGGTTTAGCACATGCTGCTCCCAGTAATTTCAACTGTGTTTCACTTGTTTATATGACTGAAAAACATGGCCTTGGTGAGATTGTAGAAAGCCAGTCTGACCTGTCAGGCAAAAAAACACTTATGAAAAACTAAGGGCTGAGAAACACATGGAGAGAATCCCACACGCTATTTAAAATAATAATAATAATAATAATAATAAGTCTTAAGTCTCTTACCCTCTTTCTTTGGGTAATGGCTCTTGGGTGATAAAACTATTACCCCTCACATTAAAGAAGCCCCAGTGCCAGTTATTTACCTGCAAAATGCTAAGAACTTGCTTTCTCAGGTGATGCACAAAACCCTGCAGAGCAGTGGCCAACTCTCTCATTCTGAAATTTTACAACTAAATCACACAACTGCTTTCCACTGTTGACTCACAAATCTCGTGCATTCTTAAAGAGGCAGTTTAATTCTACAGTTAAAAATACTGGACTTCAAAACACAGGCAAAGGAAAAACAGATCTGAAGACACAGAAGAATGATTTGCCAAGTATTACCAAATATGTATCAGACATGTCAAATGCATCCTTTTGCCAAATCAAGAGCCTTGACTGGAGCTATGCAAAAGTAAACAATTTTAACCTGCATATAAAATTGGGGTCACAAAATAGCCCTAAAGCAGAAAATTCACATCAGAAACTAAAAAATTCAGACAACTCACAAAAATTATGACTACTAAACATAAGAGTACGTAAACAGCAAGAGTAGTATCCAACAATGCTCTCTGTTGTTTGTTGAATGCTGCGATTTTCTTTTCAGCTTCATTATTTACAAGGATTTCACATAACATTTCTGCAGCTAACAGAATAAAACTTGCTGAATATGTAATGTAATTTCCTTAAGACAGTAAAGTCTTTGAATCTGCTATAAATAATTTGACCGCTAACCGGAGACAAAGCTGCAGCATGTCAACACCGTTGGCATAGTTTACAGGAACTATTCAAGAACATAAATTAGCCTGGACTGAGTTGCACACTTCTTTCTATGGATCTGAACATTTGACTTATTTATTATTTTATTTATCCTTTACAATTAGAGAAATTACATTTGAATTATATTAATATCTGGAGATACATAAAGAATGTCAGAGGTGTCAACGTCTTTCTCAAGGACCGCATTATCATTCTTTTCAGATATTTTATGCTTTCCAGACAAAAGACTGGAAGTCTCAAAACAGAGAAGTTGATTGCTTCATGAAAAGCAGTCTCAGAAAATGAAATCTTCAAAGCGGCTTTTTTATATATATACTTATTTATATATTGGAGAGAGAGACTACCTTCTAGTAGGCTATTTTCAAAGCTTTATTGAGCCCTCTGAGCAATGAAGAACCTCCCTCTCAGTCTTGATTTGAGAAAAATACACATATATATTTCTGTAGGAAAGAAAACAAGAGGTTCTCCCCAACCCTGCATACCAAAGTTTCAACCCCATGAAGTGAATTTGTAAGATTATGTGAACATAAGGCCTACCTCATTTTTCTGAAGAGTGTATTTTTTGGCTGTATGATGGATATGTCTAAATTAGTATTTTTTCTTGCTTCAAGAATGTATTTTTGTAAATGTACAAGTCTCTTAACCATCTCAGTTTTACTGGGAGGTAAGTTACCAACCCTTTCTGGATCCCAAGAAGTAGGGAACAAACAATTTCAAGACATTATTAATAGTACAGAAAAGAAGTGACAGCAATTTATAAGATGCTATATCTCTTCTGACACGGGGAACCTCAAGGTGATAGAGCTTTAGATGAAGTTCTGATCAGGGCATTGCACACTGCACTGATGCCATCCGTGCTGAGGCTGACCCATACACTTACATTCCTGTAGTGTCTTCCTTACAATGCAGATTCACCTGTCACTCACAGCAATCAGGTCTGGAATACGGACTTGCTGTTGAAGAGGACCTTGGCAGTTCCTAATATTCTTATCTCTTTAATAAGCTAACAGTTCCTGGGAACAGGTACATATAATATTTGCACACTGATTACATGCACATCAAGTAACTAGCACTCATGCTTTACTCAAGATACATACACTTGGATCAGCTATCATGTGGAGCACCCACTCCTTGTGCAAGTCCTCTTGACCAACCACTACAATCCCAAATTAGGTTTGCTTCACGGAGTGATCCAGGAATATACAAACTAGTTTTACCCAGACTAAACCCACAGATGTGTTTCAGAAGTGCAACTAATACTCAAAAACTGCTAATAGACATTCGGTCAACAGAATCAGACTAGAGCTATTCTTATCTAACCCTCCTGAATGTGTGCAGCCCAGACACAGCCTCAGCACCAAATATTTTGCTCTGCAAACCTGTTTCTATTGCTCTGGAATATTTGTTGTTGTAGACACAGTCTGTGCAAGTGCCAGGGACAGATGAAAACTGGGGCCAGGGTGTCTCATCTCACAGATGCTTACAATAAAAAAAAAAAAAAGTCAAAAAATAAAGTGGCTAAGACACCAAGCCGGGAGTCAGAGAACTAATTTCAATCCAAGCCCAACAAACTGCACAAGATAAATTGCTGTTTGGTGCTTTTATTTAATCTCCTTAGCCTTCACAACAAGACCTGTCTATCATTGCATTTGGACACTGCACAGCACAACAGGCCCTAATACTGGTGGAGAATGCAGATCACTATTATTATACAGTATGCTTTAAAAATATACAGGCAGCCTCCAACTTCTTCTACATTCTCTCAGACAAGTAATTTAATTTCTGTGGGATTAGGAGACATCCATACTGTGTTCATAAAGAGTGACTGAGTCACACAGAGAGCCCAGAACCTGACCAACTCAGTCCCTATAATCCTTGAAGCCAGTCCAAGTCTCTTAACACTTCTTTATGATGTAGCCCCATAGCCAAGTCTCTGCATTTTTTTATTTGCTCCCAGAACTGCAATATTGACAACAGATGCCTACATGGCTTCAAGGGTAGAGTGGGTTCACCATATATTGACGACTCAGTTTGAACCAAAACTACATTTTAAATTGGATAAAAAATAAAAATCAAAAAATGACCTCACCAGAATAAGCAGATGTGCCAATGCTATACTTCACATCTTCCAACCACGGAACGCATATTAAATATTATATAAAGTGGCTATTGCTGTCTCCTGAGACAATGGAGAAAAAGATAAAAATTCTTAGTATGGAGATAAAATGAATTATCTGAAGCTGCTTTTTTTGATTCCCTTTCTACCCAGAAGACATGGTTTACATACTTTACTGCTTATGTTTGTAACTTTATCCTTTGGACGTTTGTCACAGCAGGGCCAAATCTGTAACCATGTAAACAACTGTTAAAGTCTATATTGTACACACACATATCTTACATCCACTAAAAAAGGTATGAGAACAACTTAAAAGTAACCTGAAGGTATTACTAAATGAGAAAATAATGGCAGTTTTTGTTTTAACCTGTATTTGTGCCTGTACACAAATGGAAATCAAATAGGTATTTCCTAAGGAAAACAAAGAAATGATAAAAAAAAATGGAATAACAGAAGTTGAAAACAAACCTTTCTGTAGCAGAAGTCTGATGAGTTGGAACAGAAAATAATGAGATACACTTTGTAAGCAAGGCATAGCTGTTACAGTCTATCATCCTTAACAGTCAATCATTCTATGAATTACTGCATTCATACATTTTTTTAACTAATCTCCACCTTGGACAAATGCAATTACTGATAGATAACTATATCTATATTTTTACCCCCCCCCAAAAAAAAAAAAAAATGCTTTTTGAGCACTTTACTGAAAAACGCTGGCACAATGATTCTGACATCTGATAACCAGAAATAACAATTATCTGGCTGAAGACTAGGTGTGCAGTGATCACAATGGTATGGTAAATGTAGTCTGATTTATACTGTCCCTCACTTACTGCCTATTTGGCAGCACTCCAAATCTATAGGCACTGAAGTCATTGGGATCCCAGATGACAAGCAGTGCAGAGCCTGAACAGATCCTAAATCATCTGGTGAGCTCTAGATAGGTGGTAAGAAGAGACAGTAGGATGGCAGGACAATTAATCTTTGCCACTTTTTTTTTTTTTTTTAATCATGAACTTTCTTTCTTCAGCATGCACGCTCACAGAAGTGTTAAGGTACTTAAAACTATGAGCCCTACTTGCATCAAAATGTGTTTTTGATGGACAAAAATAACATTCATTTTCTGCAAAAACATCATGTAATTATGTGATGTTTCTGGTTTACAGCCCTAAGTAAAGCATGACTGCCTACTACAGAGTTTTCTCTAGAGGAAATAAAAAAGGTACATTGTAAATATATGGTTACCCATTCATTTTTAAATTAAAAACAAACAAACAAACAAACAAACAACAAAAAAAAAAACACCCACACCCCAAACCTTCAAGTAACTGTAGTACAATTTTACCATCCACTTATAAATAAACGGTCTCAAAATTACGTCATGCTAACTAACAAGTCAGACCTTGTGCTGAATACACTCTTATAAATGAAGCACAACCCTCAAAACAAGGGCTTCACCGTAATCAGCACTGCATAAACCATCAACATTTCTTCCTGCAGAGTTTAACGTGGAAAATTTTAAGGCCTTGATCACAAATTCATTGGAACCACTGAAGAATTTTCAATGGTTTTGGATTATGTCCCAGAGGAATAAACAGGCACAGGAAGACAGGAAGGTAAGACAAGTTAGCAGAAAAAGACATTAACAGTGAGGATAAGCTTACTTTCTGTTATGAAAAACAATTTACACACCTGCTTTATTTCAAAATCCTAATGCAATTATACTGCAGGCTATATTTCTGTATGAGAGGCCACACTTTCTTTGAAATGAAATTCTTTAACCTATTTCAGGATAGAACAGTAAAAACAAGAATTTTAAAAATAAAGTATTAATATCCCACATGGACTGGGTAAATTTGTAAACAAATAATATTATTTAATTGCTTTTCAACAAACAGTAATGCAAAAGACTAGCTAAAATGGTCATAATTCTGGAAAGTGAAAATGCAAGACAGGATGGTAAGCTCTCTATATTTGCATAGCAGCAGCCACTATTTTCATTCTTTGCCCTGATGCTTAAAAGGAAACTTCATCTGCAGTTATGTGTTACACTTAAATTACAGTTAAAACTGCCCAGGGGCATAAGCATGGATTATGCGACTCTTAATGACCTTCTAAGCCCTGTTTTTCATGATTTACTTAAGAAAACGATGTATTTTGTGGGCATGTTTCCAGTGATCCAATTATGAAACATACACAGTTTTAAGAACTGATAGTGAGCATATGCAAGTATATATACACTATCTTATTATACCATTTTTCTTTTTCACATTGCCCAGCAAAGCAAGCTTGGCGTTCTGAGAAAAAGCAGTATAAAATACACGCATTACCTTTATTTTTTGTGCAGTGATCTTTCACCACTGCAATAGCTATTAGTTAACAGGTGTCTGTGTCACGTTGTTTGCATATGCAGGCTATAATTTCATGAAAATGGTATTTTCTAAAATTACATAGAAATGTAACCAAAGGTGTTAATAACTATCTGTCAAAGGCTGCCTGTTGGTTTAAATAATTACTCCAGTTACTTGTGAAAAATGAAATGAGGCAGTAATTTGTTTTTATAGATTTGCTCAAGCATAAACATGGTTTTGTACTTGATCTTTCACAGGCCTTGATGTGCTCAGCTCACTTACTATATTATTTAATACATACCATAAGCACAAGCCCCATTTTACATAGGAGGCGAAGAGGCACACAAAACCCGTGGGCAGTGACCGTGTGAGCCCCTCAGCACAGAGCCGGACCACGCGAGCACACTCCCTGTTCTCGCAGTGCTAACTTTCTCAGGCTGGCAGACCGCCTTCCCTTCACGGTGTGCTGATCAGGTAAATACTTCCCACCCCAGCAGGGCGTCTTTGAGTTGTACATGAATGTTTATAGGGGATGGAAACAGCCAAATGACACAAGACTGAAATTCCCCACATAAGCTGGCCTCAAACTTACTACACAGATTTTTCATACATTAGTGTTAAAAATACCCTGCTCAGTGTAACAGTACACAGAAGCATATGACAACTGTTGAATGAAATGAAGTACAAGTGCTCCAGGTAAAAAAGCAGTTGACTTTGGGAAAGCAGGGAAGACAGCAACAGAGAGTAGGCTGGAGCATGATAAAAGGGCTGAAAGCCCTTCCACATCTGAGGGGAAGAGTGGCTATTATATACCTTGACTTCAGTAAGGCTTTGGACCCTTATAGTAGCGTTGAAATGGTCTAGATAAATAGACAGGGAATTGGACTGAAAACCAACTGAAGGGCCAGGCCCAGAGGATGGTGATCAATGGCACAAAGTCTTGTTGGTGGCCAATAACTGGTGGTGTACTACAGGGGTCATCACTGGGTCCGCTCCTGTTCAGCAGTTTCATTAATGAACTGGATGACAGCACAGAGCATGCCCTCAGCACATTTCCAGACCATACAAAACCGGGGAGCAGCTGATGATACACCTGAGAATCTCACTGCCAGCCAGAGGGACCTTGACAGGCTGGAAAGGTGGGCTGACAAAAATGAAGTTCAACAAGAAGTGCAAGGTCCTGCACCTGAAGAACAACCTCATGCACCAGCAGATACTGGGGCCATGCAGCTGGAAAGCAGCCTGGCAGAAAAGGACCTGCATGTCTTGGAGAACACCAAGTTGAACATTAGCCAGTAGTGCGCCCTTGCCACAAAGAAGGGTAACGTTATCCTGGGCTGCCTTAGGCCAAGTATAGCCAGCAGATTGAAGGAGGTGATCTGTACTCAGCACTGATGTGGTCACACGTGGAGTACTGGGTATATAGTTCTGGACTCCTCTGTACATGAGACACATGGACACATTGGAGAGAGTCCAATGAAGGGCCACAAACACGATTAAGGGACTGGAGCATGAGGCAGTGGGCACAAACTGGAACACAGAAGGCTCCATCTGAACACCAGGAAGCACTTCTGTCCTGTGCAGATGACTGAGCACTATGAGGCTGTGGAGTCTCCATCCCTGAAGATCTTCAAAAGCCAGGACACAGTGCTGGGAAGACTGCTCTAGGGGCTCTTCTTGAGCAGGGGGTTGGATGAGGTGCATGAGGTGCCCCTGCCAGCCTAATCCCTTCTGTAATTCTGTGAGGGTACAGCAATGGGTTCACCTGCAGGAGCTCTTTTCCCAAACCTGCCTTGAGCTTCTTACCTCCCCCACCCCCAATGTTCTAGGTTTCCCTAATGCTGTTTTTCTTGTTCAGGTCGTTCTGTGGAAGATGTCTAGCACAAGTGAGTATATTTTACACTTGTATATTTTGAGAGCAGAAGCCACGTACAAAGCTTTGACTGTGTTTTCCCCATGTGGTATTAAGATATAAAACAGTTCTGAGGTTAGCCTTTTCCTTCCCTCCCAAGTGTGCAAGAAAGAAAAATTATGATGCATCTGTGTTTTTTGTTTTTGTTTTTCCCCAGTTTCTGGAGGATTCTACTTCTTTTAAAAACAGGATGAAATTGCTCTTAATAGTTACAGCCAGCAGATCAGGCTGGCTGAACTTACCATTTTTCATTTCTACATAATCTTTTCCATTTAATACTATGAGGACTATACATCATGGAAGCATTTTTCAGAACATTCACTGTAGCAGCAAATTCATGTTTCTTGACATAATTCTTTTATTCCACTGTCTCCAGTAAGACCTTGCATTGTTTTTCCAATATTTGAGGATAATCCTCCTAATTTGCTCTAAGCAGCTATGGCCACCCAGAATATACAACAAATAAAAAATGGTATAAAAGCTATTGCAACGTGTCGTCTGTGTCTGTTTTAATAAGTGCACCCCGTAGAGGAGCCAAATGAGCACTTTCTGTGGGAAATGAAGTGACAGGTCAGCAACATCAGAAATTTGTATTAGTAATACAAGGTTAATCCAGTAAGTCCAGTAACACATGCGTCTAGAAGTTTCACCCTTTCTTTGAAGAAAGAATAGCTAAATTGGCATGTTAGGAGACTGAAGACAAAAAAACAAATCTGAAGATTAAGTCAAATTAAGGTTCTCTAAAGATTTTATTACTAAGTGTTCAAATTAATACTGTCTTTCAAAACAAACAAACAACACAGGACTCAAGCGCTCTTGATCCCACATTCTGCAGGAAAGCAAGGAGACATCATCTAAATCCAAGAACAAGTTGGAACCTTACCTAGGAAGCAGCAGGCTGGTCTGTAGAGATAATCTAGTTTCATTGTTTTGGGCAACATTGTCTATGTAATGCTTTTGAATTGGATAAATACAATTTTACTTTCCAAAAGACAGATGGATAACGGTTAATGTTGACATTCACATTAAACAAACTTCCAGGTAATTTAAGCAATCTATAGCAATAGAAGCAAATATAATTTTGTATTGCAACAGCCTGCAACCTTGAACCCCAGGCACCTGTGTTCCTACTCTGAAAGAGACAGAAACCTAGAAAGAATAAGAGGCCATGATGAAGTCAAATGCATCTCTAAAGATGCTATTTTGCTATATTCCAACCAACCCAAGAGTATAGCAGCCAATAAAAGAGGGAAGTTTCTGATCAGCTCCCCTCCCCTTCTCCCATTCCTACTCCTTCCTCTACATCAAATTTGGCTCACCCTGCAGCAACATTTCTGGATCAGCCCATTTATCTGAAAGAAAATTAGCAATTCTAATTTTGGGGAGGACAGGTATGTGATTTTTTGGTAAATTCAGCAACTACATCAGCTCAGCCTCTGGCCACATGATTACCAGCAGCAAATAAGAAAGGTGGCTGACTATATAACTCTGGAAGCTGGGCATGGTTTCTCAATATCAACTTGCCATTGAAGATGAGACATGCACAGAATTGCATATAAAGTTGACAATGTACTATCTACTCTGAAAAGCTGATATGAAAGATCTTATATTACCTGAAGTATTCATATGGCTCACAACTGGTCTATACATAGGGTTTATCAGCTACGCTGGACACATCCTCACAACCCTTATAAAAAGCTGAGTAATGCTCTTAGTCCATTCATTACACATGCAGAGATACCTACCCACTGCAGCAAGGGTATGATATCTTGCCCAAGGTCATATGGAAAACACAAAACTCGATTTCACTTTATCTTCAAATCAAGAAGTAAGTCACTGTCCTGAGATCTCATTCCCTGCCTATGCCCTAAACATGTTTTCAGGTTAAGCCAACTTTTGGAGACCCAGTTTAGAAACCAGATAAGCACAAAATGAAATTAAAATTTGACAGCATTTCCTTTGCTCAGCTCAGCTCCACCCCTTTTTGAAAGAATAGCCATTTTCCTGGAGTCGGGCAAACTTCAAGGAAATTAAGCCAAGCTAACTTTGCAACAGAAGAAACTTCTGGCAGATAAGGAAACAGTCAACATCTTGAGACTCAAAGTAGTACTGCTATTGTTGGATACTCTTATCTCTACTACAAAAAAAAAAAAAAATAGTTTCAAGTACAGCCTGAAGTCTCTCCATCAGACTAACAGACAAACTGCAGGCAGTTTATCTCGGAGTCAACCTGTGAAGGCAACAGCCAGATGCAGTAAAGGGCAGCTACAAGGGAGAGATTTACATCCACATCCTTCTCTAGTACTAACCAGACTAACACAATTGCTTTCTGTGTGAGATGACTAGCTCTGTGGAAAACAGGAGAGCAGACTACATTGCATAGCTTGACATTAACAAGGTTTCTTGACAGTCTCCCATATAATCCTTACAGACAAATAGGTAAAATTTGCACTGAATAAGCAAAAACTATTTGATTTCCGTAGTCTCGGCTGCAAATCCCCAGGAAACTATTCCACTGTCAATGTAGTTTTTATTTGCCAAGCAGTATAAAACCTGTTTGAATCAATTGCAAATGTATCTGGAATAAGAACTGCAAAAAGAAAATTAAAAAAAGACATCTCAGAATAAGTATATTAAAACAAATCAGGCAAGCCTGTTATATATCAAAATCAACATTTTTTAAAAAAAGAATTTTTACTTCTGTTTTTGGGTGATATCCACATATACAGCCATTTGGAGTGGCCTTTTTTGTTTGTTTGCTTGAAAAAAACTCACTTCAGGAATACTTGTGCAAGTGTACATTTGCAAAGGTGTTCATGAAAAGTATTAGTATAGCCATCTAGAAATCGCTGGTGTGACTTCTCTCCAGATAGCATACATTAAAAAACAAACAAGATGAAGACACAGCATTATTTCTGTCCAGTTATGCATAATGATTTGCAAATTAATAAGAATTGAAAAACAATAAAAATTACCAACTTGTCAGCTCAAGCGAGGCTGCATTACAACTTTGACAAAATTCAATCACAATTAGAATACCTCCAGCTTTTGAAAAGCAAGAGTGGCCTGTGTTCAGACTAAACACTTTGTATTCCCTTTTCTGGTCTGTGTGGCTTCCATAATCCTTGCTTAAATCTAACAGAAGCCAGTTAAATGAGCCAGTGACTCCACATGTCCCAGGCAGAAACTGTAGTCAGTGGTTCAAATGTGCTTTAATTTATTACACTTAAAAAGCGCAACAAAATCACAAACATTCCTGTACCTCTTGCTACCACATTTGGCCAGTTTGATCATGGACACTGATGATGGAGCTTTGTTTCAGCCAGAGCTTGCAGGTGAATCACTGTCCACTCTTTAAAGTGGATATGCCAAAACCAGAAAAAGCAAATACCAAAAACAATAACAAAAAAGAACACAAGCATATTTCTAATTACTATCAAAAATGCCATACTAATACAGAATCCAAAACTCAAAGCTGATGCATGAAAAAAAATAAATTTAGGTCCTACTATCCTTCAGGACAGTTTCTTTCCTCAGATTTCACACTCCAGCCCAACAGCTCAAAAAAAAAAAGGAAAAAAAAAAAACATGAGTTGGACACAATCTCACGTTTTCCTCCCTGAGGCCCTTCAAGAGCTTCTATTTCTCTGTCTTCACCCTACTACAAACAGCTCCTCTGCTTCTTTCAGTAATCTTCCAGACTGCATTTTTCTTCAAGCTCCCCCATTCCTCTTTCTCCTTTTGTCCCCACCTCTACCCTAAAAGCTTCTCCAGGCTTCATGGCTCAGTTGCTCTCAAAGCAAAGCAGCCAAGACAATATAATATGACTGCCTTCATTCTGCTCCCAAGACTTTAAAAGCAAAAACAACTCAATACCACGTAAACAAGCAATAAATACAAATAAACAAACCAATCAGCTACGGTACAAATCTCACCAGCCAAAAGCATACACATATATGTACACACTTAATTAAAGTTAATTAAGTAGAGCTAAAACAACCTACTATATATCCAATATAACTCACACAAGAAAGCCTGCTATCAGTGGTTATGTTGGTTTTAAATTACATAATAATTACAATGTCTCTAACTAGACATACAATTGTTATCTGGAAGGATATTTTGGGAAGGTGTTTCAGTCATGGTGGCCATAGTGCCACCAGTAGCTGGCTCCTCGCCACACTATTCCACTCGACTTGGAACTCCTGTGCTTGGAGCCTGAAGAAATTAGCCAGATGTTATCAAAAATTAATGATGCCCAGAAATACATTGAGAACACTCAATACCAAACAGAATCATAAAGTGAATAAACAAAAAGTGAACAACTATTTGTAAAGTTTCTTATGAAAAATGTTCAACTGCTAACTACTGAAAAAATAGCACTTTAAAAATCACAAACAGCTGGTGGGGAAAGACTTATCAAAAAAGAAATAGAAAGTAATGGCTCATTTACAGTCCAAATATGAAGGAAACTTCGTGTTTTTCAAAAATTCTACCACCACCAAGACCCATACATAAAGCATGTATTTAAAAACAACAAAACAACACACACACAAATCCACAATATACAGTGGTAACCTAAGAGCAAAATCACAAAAATTTAAAAGACTTCAGGTGTTTCTTATGCATTCTGGCTTGTAAATCAAAAAGTATTAATATACAGTGCTACTCCCATAACAAGAACACTTCTATACCTGCTTCAAACTGCTTCCTAGATCAGAGGAAATCCCATTTGCTACCTGCACAAGCTAACTTCAGAAGATGCACTCTTATCTATTTCTGAAAAATAAAAAGCATGTAATCTCTTTGGAGACAGATTCCATAATACCGCGAAACAGCTTTCTCATTCCTTTCAAGGTACAACAGTACAGTTGCCTTCATTCCTGCACACTGAAGACATCCAAGTGCTCATTTAATTTAAGGAGGAGATTCTAAAAGAACTCACTGCTGGTTGGCACAACAGTGACACGGGTAGCAAAGACTTAGTGCAATCATTGCCTTAGAAATTATTAGATCTATAGACAGCCTTAGCGAGGCTGTCACATAACTCAAACCTTCCATTTTCATTGTAAATTCAGGGTTTTCAGAAGCACGTACTCCAGATTTATAAGCTTACATCACTTTAGATCTTCAGAAAGCATTATCCTGCCAGTACAGAAGTTAGTTATAAACCTTATAAGAGAATACTGTTTTGCAAATCCTAAGTATATTGCACTCTTATCTTCCCTGGGAGTTCCACACACAAAACCCACCACAGGAGGGAGCATGTTGTGGATTAGGAAATAGGGCTGTGGATTTGCCAGAGAAATTCAGGGGGATTGGGCAGTGGGGCTTGGACTAGGGAATTAAACAAAAATCAAGCACTGTGGAAGAACTGACGAGACATTATAGAAAAAGAAAAACCAAAGGTTTTGGTTTGTGTAGGTAAATCCATCCATGGAGAAGTAAAAAGGGAAGCAGCTGTGCAGTGTGACAGATTTTTACAACTGGGTAAGAAGCAACAATTACTTAAAGCCAGACAGAATGCTTGGAAGAGCCCCAACACAGACAAGCTTCATGAATTAAAGTATATATTTTTTAAGAATTTAAATTGCCAGAAGTCTAAGGTTTAACTATCATGTGGTTGCAGAAAGAAACTGATTTAAGCTAACATGCTTTGAAACCATGTGCCACACAGCCAGAGAGCACAGGCTGGCACATTCCAGCTTTCTGCAAGAGTTTGATGCAACCGAACAACAAGAACAAAACTCGGAACAATACTGCATAAAATGGGATAAAACAACACAAAGGGCTAGGTGCTACCTGCCTGCCACAGGCCCAAGAGGGAATTGAGAGAGAACTCTGCAGAGACAACAGCTTACATTGACTAAGGAAATTGTATTGTTTAAAAGGGTAGCATTTTCAAAAACACTTAAATGATTGTTTCTTGCTATACCCAAAGGAATCGGTGTTGTTATTCAAACAATAAATCATACCCACCATAAGAGCCTGAAACAGCATTTGGTATATCGATTATCTTTTTACACTTATAGCATCCCAAATAGGCACCAGCATTGCTCATTTGGTGTAAGTCACATTCTACAAATATATCAGTCCAAACACAGTTTAAAATTGAAAATCTTTTTTAAATTGTTAGACTTTCATTCACTGACATTCTTTTATGTTTGCTTAAGCCATTCATTTTTAAATTGTGTTTCCTTCAAACCACATTATCAGCTGCACCAGCCACAATGACTGTAATCTCTATTCATGTAACGTGACTTACTCAAAAGATGCATCTTCTTGGGGATATAAAAATCACAGATGCAGTAAAGAAGGCACAGAAAATACTTCATCACATTGTTTTTAGCAGCACTTAGGCACAGGACAGTATGCTTGACTGCAAATGACTTTTTATCTAGCAAACACAAATTTACTCTCCATGAAACATTCTGATTTTCCATGAAGACATAAATGGATAAATAGCACAGTTTAGCAAATACTTCAAACTGTGACTGAAGCCATCTCTAAATGATGGGAAGGATAAGCTCGCTGTCCTACCAGAAGTTACCATTATGTATCCTGTTGGAAAACTAGGTAAACTGCTTTTTCTGTAAGTCATCAAAAGATCACAAAGGTTAGTAGAAAGTTCAATGAGCACTAATAGTGAAGGTATGCCAGACACTACTACAATCCATAAACCAGTTTCTTAATTTAGGAAGAAATTACTTGACATACTCATTTAGACGAAGAAAGGAACAAGCATGATGGCTATGTCAGCCAAGCCATTTGCTGAAAACCTCTGAAGCACTTTATTCCAGACGGTAACAGTAAATGAGCAGGACAGGGTTATAAAAGCACATCAAATTCCATTTATAATGGCAGAAAATGCCAACCCATCATACTGCACAGGCATGTTCAGGTCCTAGAGTAAACCTGGGACCTGGTTTACTTCAACCCTACTATTCCATTCTACTCATCTTCCCAGCCCAACTTACGCTGTATCGTCACCGCAGGCCAGCTTCTGCGGGCAGCCACAAGAAAGCCATAGGAAAGATGCTTATTGCAGAATTTCTATAGGTTACCTGTTCACTTTTTTTGTGTGTGTTCCACAAATAAAACTTTCTAGATGATCATGGGTCTTCCCCAAATAAACAACCACATGGAAATAGCAGGACTTGACAAGAGTCTTCATCTTTGTGGTAGCTACCAGTTACATCTACAAACATTCTTCTATTTGCTTGCCTCATTCATTTTCCAGAAGACAGGGTTTTTTAATTATCATTAAAGCAGGTGCATATTTCCACATAAATAAGCACAAAACAGATGATCCCTGGTATCATTAAATTGAGATCATATTTCAGTTCAGATTTGTGTGGGGGGGTATTTTTGTTTGTTTTAAGCATGATGGCATTTTTTCACCCACACTTTCCTATTAGAAACAGAAGCATTGTAATGGGGAGCAAAGATATCGTTTCACAAGTAGCCCTGTTTTTCTGAGTCTTCCTTAGGTATCCATTCATTTTTCTTTGCAGCCAATTGAAAGTTTCAAATGCACTCAACTTCTTTCTGTACTGCCCATTATCAAACACCTTCAGGAGGACTTGGATCAAGTTGCCCACCATTTATCTCATTTTTTTGCATACTCACATAGATCTTACAGTTTCCTACATGCCATCTGTTGTATTAGGATCCCTCCTGTCCTTTTCATAGCCTGTCAAGGATTTTCCCTGTGCTAACAGCAAAGTGTTTTATATAAGGTATCCAGCAACTAGCCTGACAATGCAGAGAGTTAAGGCTCAAGAAGAGATGAGGACAAGCCAGACTTTTCCTTTATCTGCTTTGCATACTACAATTGGACTTCCATTTTTTGCCCTAAACCCACGACAGCTGAGCTGATCCATAACCTTCTTTCAAGGAGCTGATATGCACCTGAAATGTGTAACAGAAAAGTCGATGGATACTTTGCAGTGACTTTAGAACAAGATCAAGCAGAACTGCACAAACATCATTGATAAGTAGGGCTCAAACCACTGCCACCTGTAACACAGTTTAGTAGGTAGCGTCAGCTGAAGTACTGCCTGTCTGAAGGTTGTTCAGCGTGTGTAATACATATACTCTTACAAAAAAAACTCCTGCCTAGAAAGGGGATCAGACATGGAACTTAATGGGCAGCAGCACAGTTTCTACAACACTAAAAGTACTAGTGAGATCTACTGTGCTTATTGTGGCTGGAAGTGCCAAGGACATTACCAACTCTTGTTCTTTCACATTTCAAAACAAATGCACATCTTCTCATTATGATAGGCTTTTTACAGTTTATACTAACGTTTACAGAACTGTTAGAGTATAACCACACAAGTAAATATGCCTTTAGTGTGGTAACAATAGGATCATGAAAGTTAAACTGGTGACTGATAGTCTTACAACCAGTCACTGCCAAAGTCCCCTGCTCAGCACTGCTCTACATTTGGTTCTGCTCCAAACAGTTTAAAATGCCCTGGGGAAATCCAGGCTATCTAATTTATCAGAATGGCAGGAATTATCTGAGTCACTATTTGCTTTATAAGTAGCAATTCTCAAATACATTAGCTCTTTTTTTATTCCATTTAACATTTTATTACAACTGTAAATAGTGAAATACAAATAGCAACAAAAAATAAAATTGGGTGACTACTATTTATAAGCAGCAACAACTATATAAATTATAAAAGAAGCTGCTGATTATGTTGACATCATGTAGTCAGAAATAAAACTAGCAAAGCTTTTTGAAATTCTTGGTTTTAATAAGAAAAATAAGATACACAACTGTATTCATCTATGAAGACCGCATGTAGAGAACTTGGAGAATAGGTAAATTTGTGTCTGTCTTCAAATCATGAGCCAATGAAGCACTGCTAAAAATACCACAGATATTTCTCTGTCTAGGACAAGATATTACCTATACAGCCAAGTTATGCAATGCACTGATCAAAACAAAATAACCTAAATCTGTTTAAAAATATCCAAATCTTATGTATCTATAAAAGTGAAAGAATTCCAAGGAGCGAGCAAACAAACAAGAACAAAAAAAAAAAATCAAAGTTTTGATAGATAAACATCCAAACAACTGGAATAGTTTTTTTTAAACTTATAAAAATTAATGTCAGATTAAATGAATTTACTTCAGCTGTACTAGGGTATCATTCATTACTTCTCTTTCTCCTCCTGAACCTGAGGTTCTAACTCCTTGCACAGATTTTGTCACTTTTGCCTGAGTGGCCCTGTTGCCCTCCAAGGTACAATACGGTAGCCATATAGTCACAGCAAACCCACTCTGTAGGTTACTTTGAGAGAACAGCAGGCTAACTTGCTTCCTTTATAGCACCTAAAGCTGGTGAATCTGGGTGTGTCTGAGTTCTCAGTAAATGGTTCAGCTGCATCCCTACCAGCTAAGGTAACACCTAGGTATTCACTTTGTTTTTCAAAGGGAATAATGGTTTCCATCCTGGAAACCTGGGCATACAGTGTCACAAGCAAGCAGCAGCACAGGTCCCTGATTTGGCTGAGTAGAAGACAGATTCTAGCATATACCTGCTGGCTAGCCTAGACATATCCTCATGTATTCTCCTAGTCTACTTCTCAAGATCAGCAAAGGACAGGTTGCAAGCAACTTGATTATCTGGTCAGATTACACATTGGTGACACTCCTCTAATGACTGCAAACTGGAAAATTGCTATCACTTTTTCTCTCTAACAGCTGTTATTTAGTAATGCAAAATGTAGTGATGCAAAGATTAAAAAAAAAAAAAGCATCTGAGTCTCATATTTTAAGAAACCTCCTTTCAGGATCTGAAAGGACAGATGGAATATATAGTTTAGGAGCATGTATTGACCTTCCATAACATTAACAGAGTGCCTGATTCACTACCACCACCACCCAATGAAACTATGTAAAAGGCCTGGGGATTAGTCTTTAAATAATGGTATAAAGGTAAGCAGGGAAAGAAGGGGGTAATCCTCCATAAGCATGTCCCTCAGGAAAGGGCTCCATCAGAAGCGTTCAAATCTAGGGAGTCTATTGCCAACACTGGTATTTCTGTATTGGGACTGAACAAGAATATGACTACCCTTCCTGAATGGGAAGGAAGCTGAGTTTGTCATCGGCATAAGTTGGTACATTGTTTCTGTCTTTGGATATTCTGGGAAAAGATTATCACTGGAGTATTTTAGCATGCCTTGTCCTGGAATGGGAAGCCTAAACTAGACATATATTCTGCCACAGACACTAGTCCTTTTGGCACCTTTCACAATCAGTGAAGTGATTGCATTTGTGAGGAGATATTCAACAAGGATAATTTTCTTAGTGTCTTAAGCACCCATGCTATCTTCAGGAGTGTTATTGTCAATGCCCTGCTAACAAAACCCAGCAACTGAAGACTGCGAAGTATTTGGTTGTGTAGTAGACAAGGAGCTTAGGTTGCAAGTTTCTGGAGCTGCTGTTTCAAAAGGATGGTCAACTTTGATGAAAAGGATGAAAAGGATGACAGTAGCAAAAAAGTAATTTGGATTTTCCTTAACGCCGGTAGTATTAGGAAAAGCATAGCAATGAAAACTATTTTTCCCACATCTTCAGAGAATTTAGCATCTGAAATAACCATAGCCTAAGCTTCACATCTTTTGTTCAGAAATTTGAAAAGCAATTTCTAAGAACATTTAAATGAATTTAATTAAATTTATATATGCATATACAAATCAATTTTAAATGCAATTTTGAAACTTCATGTTTTGTTTTCTAATGCAACAACACAAAGCCAAATACTATAAATTATGTCTGTTACAGTGACTACGTGCCTCAGATGCTTTAATTTTAGCTTGGACAGTTTAGACCTTCCAAGTGACTGATGCTGAATTCATCAGAAATGATGCATTAGCTTAATGCAGCGTCGAAAGTTTTTTTCTAGTATGACAGAAGAGTAGCTTCTAAGGCTAATGTACTGAGTTTATTGTGGCAAGGTTCTGGTAGCATGGGGGCTGCAGCAGTGGCCTATTTGAGAAGAAGCCAGGGGCTGCCCCATGTCAGACACTGCTAGTTCCAGCTGGCTTCAAAACCAAGTCAGCTGTGCCCTGCAGCATCTATCAGCAAAGCAGGCAGCACCTCCGGTAAAACATTTAAGAAAGCGCAAAAAACAACGCGCAACAACTGAGAGAGGAGTGAGAAAAATGTGATAGAAAAGGCCCTTCAGACATCAAGGTCAGAGGTGGGAGGAAGAGGCACCACAGGTGGTGAAACAGAGACTCCCATGCACCCACCCATGGAGAGGACCATGTCGGAGCACATATCCATCCACACCTGCAGCAGGTGGACGTTCCTCGAAGGAAGCTGCTGCCCATGAAAAGCCTATGCTGGAGCAGGCTCCTGGCAGAACTGTGGCTGGTGGAGAAAAGCCCATGCTGGAGGAAGTCATCTGAGAGGAACTGCAGCCTGTAGGGCAACCATGCTGGATCAGTCCATTCCTGAAGGACATCATGGAGAGACCCTCACTAGTGGGATTCTTGAAGAACTGCAGCCCTTGGGAAGGTTCCATGTCACAGAAGTTTGTGAAGGACTGCACCCTGTGGAAGAGACCGCACGCTGGAGAAGGGGAAAAGTATGAGGAGGAAGGAGCAGTTGAGAAAGTGCTATGAACGGGCCACAACTTCTGTTCTGCATTCCCCTGCCCCACTGGGTGGGGGCAGGACAAAGAAGAGGTGCAAGAGTCAGGAACAAAGGAGTGAAGTTGACCCCAGGAAAGAAGGAGGAATGGGAAGGTGGTTTTAGACTTGTCCTTTTTTCTATTTTTAGTTGGCAATAAATTAGTTTTCCTTGAGTCTGTTTTGCCCATGGTAATATTTGGTAAGTGAACTCCCTGTCTTTACTTTGACCTGCAAGCTTTTTAATCTTATTTTCTCCCCCTGTATTAAAGGGAGTAGGAGAGCATCTTGGCAGGCATCTAGCAGCCATCCAAGGTTAACTCACCACAACCACAAAGAGAAACATGAACTATTAGGTATCATATTTTCAGTATGAAATTACTTTGATGTCTAAAGTTACTCTTTCCTTTACAAATGTCCAGAATTTATAAATTCTCCATGCTATTTTAAAAACAAACTGTTCTACATTCTATACCATAAAACTCTATGTAGTATTTTCCCCACACTGTTTCAAGTATTTTTGGTCCCATTTTTTCCCACTTTTCTGAACATTACTTTTTCTCTAATTATGTTTGTCTACAAAACATTACAAGAAACACCTTCAAGGAAAACAGCATTTTAACAGAACCTCTCCATTCAGTCTGTCAGCAGTACGCCAACTGCATGCTAGTACTTCAGCAGGGACCTCAACGCATGCTAGTACCACTGTTGCAGGCAGGCATTTATGAATGTCAGACTTATGGTGAAAAGGAGCCAAAATCACTCTGCTTAATAGAATTCCCCTGATTTTAACAATGAAATCTAGATACAGACATCCCTTTCTAGACCCAGATAGCTATTTGGAATTATTATCTGCAACCATGCCATGAAAAAGCTCTCCATGTGGGAAACCAACTCTTTTGAACCCTCTGAATAGTACGCATTTATGCACCTTTATGAATGGTATATTCCATTCTTCTTGCAATTTGATATTATTCCATTATGTATTCCTGCTTAATGCAGAAGACTCTTAATTCATTTAATTCAAGCAAAAAAAAAAAAAAGCAATGCATTTGCATTCACAGCAAGATAGAGGCTGTTTTGGGAGTATGTGGAACAGTTATTGAATTCTGATTCAGATCCCTTGATTATTCTCCCTTAGGTTAAAGTGATTTGACTTGGCTTTGAGTCATACTCATGTTAACTTGCTTCACTCTATTAACCACGTTCACCTTCTCCGTTTACATGTTACAGGTTATTGCTGTGCATGTGATATTTTCCACCATCCCTAGGATGTATTTCATTTTTGTTTTGATCATGAAGCTCTGGGAAGTACCACAGACGTGACTGAAAAGCATCGTTTTGAATTACTTCAGGCCTAATATTTCCACGTTTGATACCTGCCTCTGTTGCCATACAGCATTGCCCTCCCTCTGCCTCATTACCTCTTCTCTCTGGGTAGCGATGCCACCAAATGCACAGTGGTGAGCTGATCAGCTGCATAACCTCAACTGGCCAAGTCAGCTCTCACTGCAGCAAGAGTACTTAGAATCTGAAAATTCCAGCATTGCCTTTGCCATTGATTAGAATTTAAGTAAAAAGAAGAGATGATGCAAGAACTATCAATAATGTTACCTTTAATAATGTCATAACGAGGTAACAGATCGATGATCACATGGAAATACAACTTTTATAACAGGTCTCCCAACAACGTATCATCTTGAGTCCAATTCATAAAAGCCAGTTTTTTTTTTTGTTTTTTTTTTTTTTAAAAAAAGGCACAATTGAGTAAACAAGTAAAATTAAAAGTTAGAAAAAGATTGAATATGTACATAGTTGAGAAGAAATACCCGTGTAATAAAAAATAGAGTATATGCTTGAAGCATCTGTTGTAGCTTACAAAATCTGTTCATTTTTTGTTTTAATTCATTACTATTTAGAATTAAGTTCTCTTTAAAAATTGAGGGTACTTGTACCTCTTTTGCTGAGGTACTAGGAAAGTAGCTATACAGTATTTGTCATTATTGAAGGATGCACAGATATGATGGAGAACAGCTGTAAATTAAATCAGACACAGGCAACTCCCACCAGCTAAAGGCTGGTTAGCCGCTCTTCCTCTCCATTGTATTGTTTCCCCTCTTACCCAAGTCACATCTGATTAAAAAGGCAACACCAGGCAGAGAGACAAAAAAAAAAAAAAAAACAAAAAAAAAAAACAAAAAAAAAAACACTCTGCAAAGGAGATGTTTTTTCATAGAACAATTTCACTCCAATCACTTCCAGCAGTAGGCAAACAACTTCACAAGAAGGTATTAGGAACCAGCTGAAGCAGATACTGCAGGAACATCAGCTGAATGGTTGCAACATCACCCTGGTCACACCTGCAACTGAGTTCCTCAGACCTCTAATTAGTTCCTCTGTTAAGCTGAGGACTAACAACCCTTTGAACCATTAGCTACACCACACATACATAGAGGCACCAGTTCAGCACAGACACCTCATGGGCAGTATTCTCAAAGATAGGATTTGAGTTCACAAGAGAAAAAGGGTGAATTGTGTTCAGATCCTGCATGGTACTAATTGCGTTACTGCCACTTGCAAAAAGATAACCCACATAAGCATTTAACCAGTAAGGAAACACTATATTAAGATAACTTGATGAACAATCAATTAACAAGACGCCAGCAATACATTCGAGCTTTTGGCTTCCTCTGTGGTCAGTCAATAATTAACCATAGAACTATTAAGAAACTGTATCATATTTGTGCATCTCAACTTCTTCTTAGCTTTTAGCATCTGGGCATTATGGCAACAGCTGAATTTTGAACCTTTTTACCACACTCTTCAAATTCAGATTTGTTTAAAAAAGCAGGAAAACAAAACAAAACATAACAACTTTCTTAACCTTGGAAATCTACAACAATGCATTTGAGGTTTTTATATAAATATATACATATACACACACACACAGGCACCGTCACGAAAATTGACTTCGGAAAATATTTTTCAGTCCCTCTACTTATAACCAAGTATGAATTAATAAGAAATGTCACACATAAATAAGTCATGCTAATCACTTTAACAAAAGTCAGTATTATATCTACTATGGTCTACTAAAATTTACTGGAAATAGCATACAAAATATACTGGTGCAATTTTATCCCTATTACAACCACACTGAAGTCAATTTAAGAAGATTTCTATGAAGAAAACAAACAAAAAGACTTCTAGAAGGCCTAAAGAGCACATATATAAAACTTCAAAGTCAGTTCATGCATATATCTTGACTCACTGTATACACTTCTGCCTATATCTGTCATTGTCATTATAAATATGCTACATAGTTTCAGAAAAATGAGTGCCTGTATGAATGCTCACTCCTTGAGTATTGATTTTCTTTGTAGGTATCAAGCAATGTAATTAACTTGAGGAGGTGGGAGGAGGAGGGCGGGGGGCTGCAATTAAAAGTTTTTCATGTCTGCCATTTATCTCATGACGTGTGTACATCATCCAATATTGGCCATAAACTCACATATGTTAATGACTACACCATTGAGAACAATGCATCTCTAATTAATAGGTTTGTCTGCCGGACTAGAAGAGTGGGGTGTAGAAAATAACTTATTTGGCAGGAAAACACAGAAAAGCCCTTAAAGATTTGTCTGAAAATGGAAAACAACCTTGCAACAAAATTGTATAAGCAAAATGCAATCTAGAAATTAATACATATTTTATTTACATTCATTAAGGGAACGTATTTAACAGCCTGTCTGTTACAACACTTGTAAGTAATGCAGTTACCTTAAATCACAAAAGTATTTTCACATAGATACAATTGGAACATCTAATGTACTGCAGGGTATTCACAATAAATGCCAATGAAATAAATACTTCATTGCAAGCAAGAAATATCAATGTTCCATTTTTTTTTTTCTTTGCATTGTTCAAGTAGGCTCTGGGAATAAAAATAACAGGATCAAATGAGAGGGAAATTCCCAGAAGAACATGCATTCATACCAAAGTGATTACAGAAAAAGCATTTCACACCAATGCTGCAGAGTTATTCAAGATTACTACTGTGATAACAAAATACTGACTTTATCCAAAAACGGGGGGGGGGGGGGAAGGGGAGAGAAGGGCGGGGGGAATCCCAACATCCAAAATAAAGGTTTTGCACTTTGTCATCCTCAAGCAAGTTAACATCTATTTTCTTTGTCCATGGTAAATATCATGGTATGATTTCAAATGCAGGTATTTGAACATGCTGATATTCAGCTACCTGAGCAGCATTTAGCTATCACATTTGACAGATTATTCACCACCACCCCCAATTAATAATCATTCATTTGCTGACACATATCAACATGTAGCAAAATCCTGTTACAAAAGCCAGAGGTCAGATTTCTGTGTCTCCTGTGTTTTAGCCATCAGCCGTACTGAGATAAGGCACTGACCTTTCTTCTTGATTCACAATGGGAGAATACTCTGCTTACAAGCTTACTACTGTGAAGCTTTGTTGTTAGCGTGAAGAATCACAAAAACGTGTGTGGGAAGGCAGATAAGATTCAATACCTTTCTCAAAATTCAAAACGTGGCATTTCCAACAGTTCATCACTTCTTGTCATTTCCCCAGTAATGTAAACAACTCAAGTTTAAGATTTCACTAACATGGAAAAGATATTCTGCAGGTTGGTGGAAAGGGAGAGGAGGGTGATGCTCCATCAACCAGTTGATAGGTTTCTTTGTTTTGTTTTATTTTTTTTCAGGTTTCATTTTTAAAGGATTATACTATGCCATCTAGATTTTTCATACAATAAAGGCAATTTATCCTTGTTTCAAGATCATTTCTACCTAAAGAGACTTCAGGTGGCAGCATCACAGGAAATATTCTTCTGTGCAACTTGAAGTCAATGTGATTGTGATTGCAAATTATTCACTAATATACGACAGACTGTTGCATTATGCAAACCCATCCACATTCTTTTACATCCCTGTAGATGTGCAGCTACTTCCCTGTTTTGATTGCACTGTGCACTGTAACAATGGAATTCACCTCATAAGCTACTCAGAAAACTCTTAGACAATATGCAGGTCATCTCAACCCATTTCCTTGTTGTTAGAAGTAACATGAAAAATGCTTTCAAACATCATATGAGACAGGAATACTTAGAAGCACCTTAAATTCTCAAAATATTCGCTACAACCACCCACAGTATCAGTTCAACTGTGGTCCCAAACACAGTTAAGTCATGTATTGTTGCTGCAGAAATAGCTGCCTTGAAGGAAGTCTCCTATATTCCTTATAGACTGAATGCTTTCAGAGGCTCATCCAGGAGACAAAAAAAAATACACAAAAACACAACTAAAATTTTGAAAAATCTATTTTCTTCTGGCAATTTTAGAACTACATTATAATCACTGTGAGATAAGTGCTCTAACCTCCATCTGCATCATCCCAATATTCCTCCTCCCACATCAGTGCTGAATTTGCGGGAACAGAAGTACGAATAAACCAAGAACATTCAAAAATATTTCCAGTTAGGAAAAAACTTCCACGTGGTTTGGGAACAATGCTGACATCCTATTTGCCTTGGATTTGACCAGTCTGGGACCTCTAAGTAGCTCCTTTCTCTACCATTTGGGCAATGTCATGCCCAACCACTAGAGCAACACTTTTCTTCTGGAGTCCGAGCTGGTAGCTGTCTAACAGAGAGGCTACACAGAGGTATATAAAGACAAAAAATAACAAAAGGAGGGAAATAGAAGCTGGCTTACGTGCTCCAGTTTGTCTTTCCTCCGCAGCCAGACACTGGCACTGTAGTCCTGCTGCTTGACAGTGCTGTAGAAGTTCGCACCTACTCTCGTGAGGCTTGGCGACGGCTCCCTGGGTCTGCTCTTCAGCCTCATCTGCTCGAAGCCCTCATGGGGGGATGAGGAAAGCCAGTCATGCCTGACTTCCATCTTGACATGACAAGGCAAAGTCCAAGCAGAAAAATCAGAAGAAACCAAAAAATTAAGAGCCACTAGATGAAGAGGGTAAAAAAAAAAAAAAAAAAAAAAAAAAAAAAACGTAGGAAGACGAGAAGCAAATAAAAGCAACCCCCCCCAAAACCCAGGAAATTAGAAGAGGAGAAGCAACGAGGGGGAGTGGCAGGAGGGCTGCAGGTACGACAGGGGAGCGGCCGGGGGCGCCCCGAGACGCCGCCGCCCGCCAGCTGCAGCCCGGTGCCGGCGCCGCGGGAGGCGGCTGCGTGCGGGACGGCGGCGAGGCCGGGGGACAGGAGAGGAGGGCAGAAAAGCGGGGAGCAGGGGAGGCGCGGCCCCGTGCAGGCGGAGGCCGGGCGCGGCCGCCGCCTCCAGCCCTCCTGCAGGTTGGCGCAGTGGCGGGGCCGCCGCCCGCCCGCCCGGGGCTGGAGCCGGCTCCTCCCCGTCCCCCCTCCTCTTCCTCCTTCTCCTCGCTCCCGGAGCTGGCTGCTGGCGACGAGCACAAAGCCGGGCGGGGGGCGGCTGCCTTCCCCTCAGCCGAGCGGTTGCCGCCGCCCCCTCGCCCCCGACCCGCTGCCCTCCCTCCTCCGGTCTCCTCCTGGAAGCCCCCGCGGCTCCCGCAGCCCCTGGGTGCGCCCCTCGCCGCCGCCCGGGCCCCGCAGCACCGCCCCGACCCTTTCCCCGGGGACAGCGGCAGCAGGGCTCGGCGCGGCTCCAGGGGAAAGCCTCGCCCCGGCGGAGCCCCCTGCCCGGCTCCCAGCCTGCCCGCGCCCCGGTGCCGGTCTGGGGCAGGTCGTACAGCCCGGTGCCAGCTCTGTCAGTTCAAGTTGGTGTGCGTTGCTATTTAGCTGAAACTTGTTTCACCAGGGGAACAACAAAAAAAAAAAAAAGACTTTCTCACACTGTGAAAAAGCCACCTTGGTAATTGCCCACACACTGCAGAGCTATATTAGGCACAGACAAGAAAACTCACAAAGCACCAAGAACTAATTATTGGAGCTCAGAATGGCTCTACAGTTCTGGCAAATGTTTGCCAGTGGGCAAGCTATAGTTTGCCACAGAAGTGAACTGCTGTAGTTAGTCAGATACACCGATACCGAACTGAAAGACTACACGTGCATCCAGTTAACTGAAAATACCCTTTGAGTGGTAAAACTGTTCATTCAGCCTGGTTGGTGAGAGCACTGCAGAAGAGCTCTCTGCTAACCACTTCATCTGGAGTGAAGCCTACTCCTGTCAGATCAGAAGGTACATTTAAAACATCCTCATGGTTGGGTTCAAGATGTATTACTGCAAAACATCATTCAGAAAGCAGTCAGATACTGAAATACATGAATACTACAAAAACCAAATGTAACAAAGTAACAACAACCAGAACCATCAATGTTATTTGCTGCACTCGGCTTACATGCAAGGTTTTGCTAGGAGGGTGGTTGCAGCAGTGGCCTCTGAGCAGAGCCCAGCAGTTGCCCCATGTCAGACCAGAGCCAGCTCCAGCTGGCACTAAAAGGGACCCACCACTGGACAGAGCTGAGCTAGGGAGTGATTCTGGTTGGGCTTTTGGGAGAGATGATTTAAGAAAGGAGGAAAAAAACACCCTGCTTTGCAACAGCAGCTGGAAGACAGGAGTGAGAAAATGTGATAGAACAGCCCTGAAGACCTCCAGGTCAGCAGGAGGTGCTCCAGGCAGGCAGCAGCAGTTCCCCTGCAGGCTGTGGAGAGGCCCCTGGTGGAGCAGGCTGTCCCCCTGCAGCCCATGGGTCCCACATGGAGCAGATCTCCACGCTGCAGCCCGTGGAGGAGCCCCCGGTGGAGCAGGTGGATGTGGCATAGAGGAGGCTGTGGCCCATGGAGAGCCCCCGCAGGAACAGGCCCCAGGCCGGAGCTGCAGCCCATGGAGAGGAGCCCACGCAGGAGCAAGGGGTCTGGGGGGAGCTGCCGCCCGTGGGGGACCTGTGCTGGAGCAGTTTGCTCCTTGGGGATGGACCCCATGGTACAGAGCCGTGTGGGAGCAGTTCTTGAAGAGCTGCTGACTGTGGGCAGTCCCCGCAGGCTCAGTCTGGGAAGGATGACATCCCGTGGGAGGGATCCCACGTGGAAGAGGGGCAGAGAGGGACTGTGAAGGAGCAGCAGAGACAAATCGTTAGGGACCAACCACAGCCCCCACTCCCCTGCGCCGCTCGGGGGAGGAAGTTGAGGAGGGTGGATGGGGGGAAGGTGTTAGTTGGCTTTTGGTTTCTCACTGTTCTAGTTTGCTAGTAAATACGCAATAAATTACATTAATCTCCCTATATTTGTCTGTTTTGCCCACAATGGTAATTGTTGAGTGATCTCCCATTTCTTGTCTCAACCCTTGAGCCCTTTCCATCACATTTTCTCCCCTTTTCCTTTGAGAAAGGGAAGTGAGAGAGCAGTTGTGGTAGAGTTCAGCTGCCCAGATAGATAAAACCACCACATGCAAAAATATTTTTTACTGACCAGTGTAAAGGACTTGCAGCCCTCCCCCCAATAAATTTCTCTAATTTCCTGTCCCCCAAGACCATCAATGCACTCTCATGACACCTGGAACAAAAATTAAGTCTACGTGAGCCAACTGAGTGCAAGACACAATAAAGGTGCTAAAATTCAACATACGGCATTTCAGAGCTGTGGTACTATCTCAGTTTAAGAGTATCTTGATTAAAAGCCCACTGAACCATGCTTTATCTGCTGATGCCAATTTACAAATTTTATATGGACACAGCTGCAACTACAACCAAAGAACAATAATGCATGCAAGCATTCAATAAAATGCAAGCAAACAAAAAAAAAATCCAAACACTCTCTTAGGTTCTTCAAATATACCATCAGCTTGATGTTGTTCTTATAGAAGTGTACATATGCTGTAAATAAGAACAGCCTGCTTTATACAGTTATTTGCATAAGAATTTTCACATTATTTCTACAGCAGTATAGAAAGCACTCCAACATTTTCTTTATTCCTCTGCTTTTCTTGTTTACAGTGATCGCAAATACTTCCAAAAAAAATTATTAGCACTCTGCAGTTGCCACCTGCTTTCCTACCCATCCCTTAATACATTGCACTGCGACAGACCAGAATCAATATGCCACCGTACTTCAGTACAATACATTGTCACACTCTTCCATATATATATATATATATGTTTTTTTAAAAACACTTAACTTTTTTTTTTTTTTTGGTGGGGTTAATTTATTGTATCTTCCCTAGCTACACTACCAGCAGCATTCTCAGCTGCCAGAGGAACTTCCTCCTGCCTCTCCAGAACAGCCAAAAAATGGCATGCTGAGGTTGTTCTTAACCCCTAGGCTATTAAGGGGTTTGCTCATCTTTCTAGACATCTTCTTGGTTGGTACCAAGCTCTTACCCATGTGCCTTCCTACTAATGATGCTGACGTTAATATTACCCCAGTCCTAGTCTGATAAGGAACAAGGGAGAAAAAGAAGCCCAGAATGAGTCTATTGAAGTTGTATGGGCAAAGCATGCTTACAAAGCCTTTGTTTCCTAACCCTAAGCAGTAAAGAAGCTTTTGAGTGGGAAAACTCAGTCAAATAACTTTTTTTTTTTTTTAACTTTAATAAACTTTTCACTAAGGTGGACTAACAAGCTACGAATACAGTGACAGCTCCTAAAGAATACATAGCCGTTCATCTAATTTGAAGAGAGTTACATAACTCTCTTCCCCACATTTTCTCTTCCATTTTGGATCCGTGCAATAAACAAGTTTGTTCAGACCACAAGCATTGCATCCAGCTTAATTCAGAGATAATTCAACTCATTAAAATTCAATCAGTTTTGTAGTAGTAGGTCAGCAATTCCAATTGGCTGTATGAGCTGGATTAAACTGCAGCCTTTCTTTCATGCAGTTTTCAGAATTACCCAAACACCCACTCCTGTCAAGGCCTTTTGCTTCCATAGCCCGATGACTATGGCAGCAAGGATGACTGAAATTACAAACATTGTACTTACATCATTAGCAATAGATGCAAGTCAAGCATAGCATAACATGTGTTTACCCTGTTGTGGTTCACGCTGCAATTTTCTCTAATTTACTACCCATCCTAATATCAAGACTCAGAGAAGTACCTAGGCAGTCTTCAGAACTCTCCAGTTTCTACACCAACACAGTGAGAGCTGTAGGGGGCAGAGTTCACTCAGGCCAATGAGAAGAAAAGAATCAGAATATAAGTAGAAGCCCTTCAGGTAGGTCTATTATATATACATTTTCTTTAAAATGACAACATTTTCTTCTGTAAATCTTGCCCAGACAAGTTTTAAAGACTTGCTTTCCAAGCCACAGGTTTCAATTTTTTTATTTTTTATATAAGAGACTTTAGCAATACTGTACAAATACAACAGCATTAAACTTTTCATCAGTAAATATTATATACCTAGACCAAAAAAAAAAAAAATCATACCTGTGACAGATTCAAGCCCTCCTTACAAAGCACTAGACTCCCTACATTTGCACTGCAGAGCTAGACGCTGCTGAAGTCCTGGCCCACTTTTCATAATTTCCTACACCTGACAGACCAGCAGGCAGTGATTGCCTACAGGCTTCAGCTGGTGCCCAGTCAGAGGGCTGTGCCCGACACCAGCTACAGCAGCAGTACTGCTCCTGGCAGCCAGGCAGGAAGGTAACGGCTGCCTTCCTCCACAGCTCAGCTGAACTTGCTTTCTCACCTAGGAGCCATCAACAAGACTCAGCTGTGTAACCTCCCAATACCCCTGGCACATCCCAGCTTAAACTGTTAGTCTTTAAAACAGCTTCAGAATAACCAAACCACCAGTTCCTGCCTGGCCCTCTGAGTTCTAGTAGCTTATAAAGAAAAAATCCACTGCAGTAGTCTGCTTCCTCTATGCTGACCGCCTTACCATGTGTGTATCCCAGCCTGTCTGCTCCTGCCTCCTGGAAGCAGTTGCCACTCACTGGAGCATGGAGTTGCTGTAGGAAAGAAGGACCTTCGAGTGTGTGTGGGGGGAAGCTTATTCCCAGTAGCATGTACAAGGTCGGGATAGTAAATCACACTAGATGAGAAGTAGAAAAACATCAAGAAAAAAGCTAGAGTGAGAGAGTTGTAAATAATTTCTGCATTGTTGCTTTCCCAAGTCCTATGCAGCAGAACATGCAACCTTTGGACAGAATATCTGTATCTTCAGCTTTTGGACAGCAGCTGCAGTTAGAAGTATGTATTAGGATCAGGCTAAGATTACAGTGAAGGTTTGGAACTGGATATGCTTCAGAGTTCAGGTTATGAACATATCAGACACCTACCTCGTATAGAACATGGAAACATTGTCCCACACTGATCACATTCCCTGCTTCAGGCCTCCATGTCTTTCTGAATCCAGCTATTAACTTAACTATTCTGTGTCTCTTGCCTCAGATTTTAACCCCAGACTCTTTCCTTCCTGCGTAAGTGCTGATTTTCCCAAACCCCCACAACTACCTGTTAGGAACATCTGGGCACCACTCTTGAGACATCTTCCCTCTGTCAGATATAGCTGAAATCAGCCATGTGTTTCAGAACATAACAGTTTGGGACTGACAGACGAACAGTATAATTATAACTTTTGTTTCCTTTAGAAAGCAAATAAAAAATATTTGAGAGATCACTAGTCCACCTCCTACTTGAAATAAAAGATTATTCAGCAAATATAATCACAAATTCCAGTTAAACTAGAACTCCAGGGCTAGAACGTGTCTCCCATGCCATCCTTTTCACCTCCATGCAATCTGACAGGGCATGAAGCCGGTCCCTCGTGCTGACCGCATATTGGTGTGGATTGGGATGTTCTCATTTTTCACCAGGGATTGTGCCAGAACATATCATATTTTTCATCTCAAATCCAGCTCTGCCTTCTCTCTTTCTTCCCTCTTTCATCCTTCACACCCCTTCAACACTTTTTCAGATCTGGGCCTCGATAATCTTGTCCAGACAAGTTTTCATCCTACATCTTAAAATAATATTAATTTAGTGGCACACACTAATGGGGCCAAATTTTGTCCTCCATTACACCTCTCTGTCCCCACTGGAGTCACGAGACAAAAATAATTGTATAATGAAGGTGTGACCAGGGGGCAGAATTTGGCCTACATTTCTTTAAAAGAAATCTGCAGCAAGCAGTGCCTGTCAGCCTCCCCGGGGAATGAGACCCTTTACATTTGTGTGAAGGACACAGGCTCTCTGTTTACTGGCTAGGTTCATGTCTATCTCAGCTTGGGTTCTTCATGCTGAGTCTACCTGGTTGGTGCAGCTAAGTGCAATAGGCAGACTGCTGACAAGATCTAAGCTCTCAAGTGCTCTTGCTCTGAAGCGAGTAGTTAAAATTGTTCCAAGGGTGTGGTAGTCAGCAGAGGAAAAATACTGTAAAGGACACTTTTTTTTTTTTTTTTTTTTCCAATGAACTGGAACTGAAAGCACAGCAGGTGAGGGATTTGCACAAGCAGAAGGAGGGATCTTCAGTGACAGAGGAATGCTTTTCACTTTTATTTTCAACACATACATAAATTGTGGTTGATAACAAGGGATATATTTTCTACATCTGCACAATATGAAGTGTTGTGAGGGAGGAGAGACAAAAATTAAACCTTTTGTGAATGTTCCCGCATAAACAACAAAGGACATGAAAGGACATGAAGAAAGAAAATCCAGTAAGGTGGCAAAGGAAGAAAAACAGGGAATTAAAACAGAGAAGAAAAGGTTTGGGAATGATGTTTTTTTGTTTGTTTGTTTGTTTTGTTTTGTTTTGTTTTTTTGTGGCTGGCTTGTTAGGGTCATACAGGGAAGGAACATGCTCTAAGATTAACATGCTCAAATGTCCTCCAGATATTTTCTTAGAATGCATTAAGAAAGGAAGAAGTATATTCCAGAAAGGGTGTGGAGACTTTTTTCTTCTTTACTTATATATGTATGAATAAAGTACATCTGTATCGTACTTTTCTAGTTACTCAGGAAAATTTTCAGTAAAAGAAGTATTAGATCAGGAAGTAGCCAAAGAGCTCTTACATGTTTCTCTTTCTAGAAAACCTCATTTCTACTATACAAAAGAATATACTTTAAAATAATCCAAAATCTTTTAAAGCAGAAATTTCTGTGTCTCCAAATTATTCTTCAGTACATTCTACCTAATTTCACAGCATAGGAATTATTTGAAGATAAGTCTTTATTTCTTGAACTAAAGAAAAATGCCCTAAATTCTAACTGCCTTTTGGAAGTTAGCTCAAAGCTTCCTGCTCAATAACATCATGCTGCAAGCTACAGTATTATAAGCTTTAACACAAGATGTTTTCTAATTGCAATAAAGCTTAGAAGTGAAAGTGATTCATCTTTATTTGTGCCATCCTTTGTACTGCAGATACAGTTGACTTGAAACATTTTACAGTGTAGTGTTTTTAAGAGTCTGGATGCTGGCTTTCAATGAAATACAGGTGAAAGGGTCATTATTTACTGGAATATTTCCCACTGAGAGCAAGCAGAAAGTTATGTCACAAAATCTGTATTGATGTTTCCCCCCCCAAGAGATGTCGTGTTGCATCACATATCAGACTTAATTATGTGACCAGAAAGATGTTTATTGGTGTGTCAGCACCTAAAAGAAGATGAAATAAGACAATATGAGATGAGTTCTTTAACTTTGTGCTTATCTTTGTACTCTGATCCAACTGATCCAATGGCATTTAGTGCGATTGGCTTTCAACCAGACTAGCTACATACAGAAGAACAGAAGGGGAAGACAATGTATGTGCAGGAGAGCTGAAGGGGTGGCTGCAGCAGCCTGGATTTAGAACAGTTTGAAGTATGGGGAACTACAACCTTACAAATATGTGTATATTCTATAAGCTTGACTGACCTGTAGGGATTACATACAAGATTAAGATTTTAGAATAAGCTTTGTGAAGGTTAGCATTCATCAGTAACAAGTATACATTATAGCACAGGTACAATATAAATACATTAAATAGTGTTATATTTAGTTTTGCTGTGATGGAGATCTTGGGACTCTGTCAGCTGGCTCAATTATGTTGTTTCGTGTATTAGCGGCCATGAGTCAAAGCTGCCGAACCTCTGCCTCTGACAGATGTTTCCACCAAGAGCATCAATAGCTGCTTTGAAGACTAAAATGTATATATATGTACATACATAGTATTTCACATTTCAGAGAAATGAGGAAGCCTGAATGATGTATTCTTTTCCCCTGCCTTAGAAGTAAATATTTTATTTCAATGTGTATATTTATATGGCATTTAATACGTTCTAAAGTGGTCATGCAGGAACTGGCCGGAAAAGCAGTTTTTTCATACTTATTTTTATGCATTTGTATATGCTCATTGATGTGCAGTTGTGTTAAGGTCAGGTGATCAGACATTTTGCTGGATCATTCCTGCTTACAATTCTGCAGGAATTAATCTGTCTGTGAGCTCCTCGTAACTTAGGATAGTCTTACTTTATATGAACGATGTGAACTTGTGGGATGAGATGAACATAATTAAACACAATATATTTTGCCTTTAGACCCACAGCTTTAAAGAAACAGTCTTAGCTCATCCTCCCTTAGCTGTATCCTCACTCGGGTGATAGACTGGTAGACAAAGGCTGAATGAGGGAGTATGGATAATATTTCATGCTAACAAAATCCACATCAAATGTATTCTAAAGGAGGAGTTATTTTTCTTATGAACACTCTCAATGGATTAAAACAAGTCTTCTTAAAAAGTCAGAATAAGAACTCCTAGGAAATTGAAAAATTTCGTATCTTAAATTCCTAGAACAGCTGTAAACAGGTAAGGAAGAAAGTGCAGTCATCAGATGTTTTGTATATGGTACTCTAGAAAGGAAAAATTCCAACAATCTTTCGTATACTGAAATACATATATTAACTTTTTTGAAGTGGAATGCTGATCATTTGCAAAGTCTAGAAATTGCTATGAATGTTCAAGATGTACTGCATAACCCTTTACTGAAAAGTGACTGTGGTGCATGTGATATTTTTCTATACTGCACAAGAAGTAATAGATTAAGCTCTGAGATGTGCAGCAAGCAGCTCACTGACACACTGCCTTGATTTAAAGATGAGCACATATGAGATAGACATTCATCTACATATTTCACTTTCTTCTGTCAGCAGGACTTTTTCATGCAGAAAACATTTGCAATTTTGACAGTCCTAAGTAAAAGGTAGGCAAGATTCATGCATTAAAAGGTATCTTGGTATTTAGTAGGTACAATATTGCTGGTTTTGTGGTTTTCTTTTGTCTTCCAGTGAATTTGAAGCATTCTACTTCCCTTCTACAGAATATTCAATTCTCTTCATATAAGCAAAACGTGCTACTATAGCACAGCATACACCCCACTAGAAGCTGAAAGACCTGAAGCAGGTAGGTTAACGTGCAAACGTTCCAACTAAGTTCATGAGGATCTCTAAAATTCACACATTCTTAAAATATTAAAAATAAAACAGCATGACCAAGTGATCTAGCTGCACAATGGCAAAAAGGGACTTGGAGAGAACAGGGAAGATGGGGAGAATATCATAGCATTTACCTGTATGCTTACTGTGCAAGGATCTCCTTAAGTGGAGTTTCTCTGTTCAAACTATAACCAGTCTTTTTCAGTCTGCCATGGTGAGAGATCCACAAGGCAAGATGAGAATGTCATTACTTATATTCGATTCCAGAGTAGAAATGCATCTTTCAATGCATCAATTTCAATGCAATCTTTCAATGCAATCATTTTCAAAGCATCTTTTCAATTTGAATTTTATTATACTTTAGTTCTATCAGGTAAAAAGGGAAAAATTCCTGTAAGAATTTTGGATTGATTTTTCTGTAGCAATAATGCAATGAAGCCAACATATTTATGAAAATGTACAAAAAGAATTCATTTTGAACAATTCTTCACAGAATAATATCTTCAAAGACTAAGTTATTAATAATAAAAATACCTTGCAAATCTAGTAAAACAGTCAACCTCTTTAGTTTCCTCTTATAGCACAAGCTGCAAAGCAGTTCAAAATAGAGACAAGAAAAGCATGCTGAACAGTTTGAAATTATGGAACAGTTACTAAACATTAAATGTTATTTTAACATTTAATCACAGTATTTTTGTGTCTGTAATCTGTTCTTATATTTTGGGTAGGCATCTCAAAATTTTCCAACTTGACACAATTGTTTAATATTCTTCTCCTTGTTATTCTGTTATTCTTTTATCTTATCACCTTTAGCGGGACATTTCCTGATCTTCTCCTTGCCTTCTCAGTCACTCATAGGTATGTACAAGACCATTCTGGCAGGCTGAAATACCCTTTTTGTTCACTGGGTCTTTCTGGCATGGTTTGTATAATTCATAGCCCACTGTTAGCTGCAATGAATCAATTCTTTTCACTAAGACCTAGAAGTGAAAGCCAAGGAAGATACAGGAAGGCATGTAGGAGAAATAGTATCCTGGGAAAGGTATTTAAAACCACATGGAAAATATTATGAATGCAAGAAATTTCCTTATATGTCAGAGGATCCTTGGAAGAAGTAAGTTTTGGAGTCATTACTATGTAAGGCTTGCCACTACTTCCAACCAAAATTCCAGGACTGTTTTATCAGAAGAATAAAGGTTGCTAAGTTAATGACTAATAGTTAACCTGACATCCTTTATTTCACTACCCCAGAAAGCAAACTCTGGTATTCCACCACAGGCTTTTAGCAAAATGGCTGCACACTAAAATGTCTGAAGTGCCCTTGAGTGACAGGTTCTAACAAGTTCCAAAGTTTGTAAACAGATAAAACCCTGAAGAAACAAAATGCGTGTGTTTGTCTTTTCCAAAGAGGAGAATTGAGGAAATTGATCCTAAATAGACTTCCTATGCCACATACAAGTATATCCTTTTCTAATCTGTTAAAACTTGTTGCTGGCAGGGATATTGTTTGCTTTACTCATTCATAGAGTCCAATTCCTCATATGAGAAAAGACAGTAAGGTGTGAAGCATTTTTCAGTACCTTTGGGCCAAATTACAAAGAAATGTCAAGAACCCCATGACAGTTTGTAAGATCACCTAATGACATTCATAACACTCAATAGAAAAGAGCAACCAAGGAAATCATCCAATCAAAAATAGCTTCTGAAAATGTGAGAATTTTCTATTTTGCATATTTGGGGGAGGGAGGAGAATAGCCTTTTACGTTTGTAGGAGAAACCTTGAAAATATGACCCATCTGCACCTGACAGTTTTAGAAAAACAGGAAATGGTTACAAAAGGTAATTTTACAGAGAATTTTGGCATTTGGGGATATATTGTGATTCATCTTCTTTACACGATTTGCTTTATCTATAATAACACAAAAGATTTTATTTTCTGGATAGCATACAGACTTTCTAAGTCTCTTGCTTTTGTTTTACTCATTAGCCTATAGATAGTACTTCTACAGAGTGAATTGTGGTTTCCCAGAGTGTCTGTTTTAGGAATAAGAAACAATACAGATACTTTTCTAGTTCACAGAATGGCTTGCCATTAGGGCTTGGAAATCAGCTGCAATATGCTATATCTGTGGCTGCAGTGTGTAACTATAGTTTCTGTAGTTTTGTATGGTGTGATAAAAACATACAGTAGCTTGTTACAGAGCCAGCCCTAAAAAATCAAACATTTGCTAATTTGCTGCTTGGCACTACTTGGACATTTGGTATCACAGAGGAAAAACAACACACTGAAAAACAACACAAGCAGGAAAGATCCTGAAAACAGAGAAGAAACCCTGTCGGAGCTGGATTACTAGGCAGAAAAGCTTGGAAATTAAGATACTGATAGCAAATTCCTCAAGCTGCCTGTTGTCCTTTCGGCCTCCCACAGAGGAATGGGACCAAGAAAGAATGAAAGGTAGACAAGGAAGGAGAGAAGGAGGGGGGAGGGAGGGAAGGAGGGAGGGAGGGAGGGAAGGAAGGAAGGAAGGAAGGAAGGAAGGAAGGAAGGAAGGAAGGACATTTTTTATGCTGCTGTGTTTTTCTTCCTGCAAAAGGAAAGCAAATGGACTTTTATTCCCATTGCTGCCCATGGCACTTTCCTCTCTGTGGATCCCATTAATTTTAACACACAGAGCTTAACATCTACATCCAAGCTTCCATCCCATTTTTGGAGCCTTTTGGTGCCCTGAAGATGCAAAAGAGGAAGTAGGACGTAGCTTCACAGGACAAAAGAGGTCAAAAGCTCAAAGTAAGTGAGAATTTTCTGAAGACAGATTGATGACAATCTCGCAAAGCAGTTCTTTCTCCTTCCTCTTTTCATTCATCTTCATCCACTTTACAGTCAGAAAGGGGAAAGGTTATTGTGCAGAAGTTGAGCTTCTGTCCACTTCCTAAATAGCCAGAACTTGTAATGACATAAGTGATCATTTCTGGACTGTAATAAATAGAATTCCTATTCAAGCAATTAAAATGTTATTCAGGATCTTAATGAAATAAAAACGTGTATGTTTTTTTGCAGTTTTCTTCAGTGACTTTTTGTGTCTTAGAAGTGCTTTTATTTTTACACTTAATAATGCATAAATGATATTCAAATGGGTGGTCTATTGATGATTGATCAGTGACTAATAATCACACTACACTGCAGTTCAAGAAACCTCTATATTGTTTTACAATACAAATGCACAATTACATGCAAGTTGGAATGAATAGGATGTAACCATACTCTATTTCTGTGTGAAAAGTCCCTTTTGTCTACTCTTGGTTCCTGATATACAACGTAAAATTATACTTTTAAGAACACCATCTCAGAGGAGTTCCAATTTTAACCCCCAAATTTTCTTAACTTTCTTTCCTTGTGATTGCACAGGACTATACATTATGCTGGGCGGAAAAAAAAGGGGAGAAAGTGAGGCAATCTTATTCTGCAGTGAACTCCAGAATTCTTATTTCATATATGATTAACAGTATTCTTTTGCAGGCCACAAGGAGAAGACCTCCTAGGCAGAATGGATCACAATTCTCCATTCATTTATTCTCCATTTTTATGGAGATCAGTATAAACAGGCACTTACTGCCTTTTTGTATTGTCCTCGAAGTCTTCAAAGATATGATTTTTGAATGTCAATGTACTTTTTGTATTGTCAGAAAGTAATATGCAATAAAAATTGTCAGAAATATTTATTATTCAAACTGAAGATAGTTTAATATGAATATTTTACAAACTATTGTATATTCTGCTAAGCATATTCCTTATGTTTCTGAAAGAATATGCCTATATTTTCTGTGGACTTCTGGACAGCATCATGATTTAACCCATACGATTCCAAATACAGATATCAGAAATGCATGCCTCCCCCAGGACTGATCAACAGGGAATATACAAAGTAATGTCTTCCCTCTCTTTTCATCCTGCCATTTTCCATCCAGCATAGCTGATTTAATGCTCAAGGAAGTGATGACATCTCTAGCTATAGGGAAAGAACTGTGGTTTTTGGACAACCATGACATATGCAGTTGCAGCATTGCCTCTTATAATGGACAAATTATAACTCTAACTCACAGTGGTATTTCTGAATTGACAAAACAAACAAACAAAAAATGTTTCTCACACTTACAGAAGATGTACAGAGGAAGTGATGGAAGCAGGGACTGCTGACATGTCCACGGTCACATTATCATTGTCCTACATATGTTTCTGGTCACAAGACACTGAAAGTTTTATGCATTCCCTTGTCTTCCCCTCCATTCCTATCACAGTATGCATGGTATGCACACCAGTTACAGCACAAGCAAAAGTTTTCGTTCCCCAGTCAAAAATGACCAATTGAAGTCATTATGGAAAAGTAATTTGCAAAGATAGTTATTTTTTCTGTTCTGTGTGGGACTGGGTAAAGCTGCAGGATGTATCTTTTCTGTCCATTCTGACTAGCTAAAACAATATTACTAATCTCTGTTCAAGTTAAACTGTTCAGTAATACTAGCATCAGAAAAATGGTTGAATTAAAATGTCACTGAATGTATCATTGATATCTTTTATGCATGGCACTACATCTCAATAGGTTTTTATGCATTTCTCCTGCCAGATGAAAAATATGGTAGGAAAATATTCACTGAAGCGGTATATTAGATAATTTAAGATACTGACAGTACTGAGATTCTTCAGTAATTTCTATACTGGCATGTACTTTACCTCTAATTTGTAATAGGACTGATTTCATTACTGTCTTTTAAGTGAGGCTTATCAGGAACTAACAACAGAACATGAGAAGTAGCTGGAATCTTTATGAAGTGAAGCAATTGTTTGTACATGTTATTAAAACTAAGCCCAGTTTAGTGAACTGCTACACTATGAAGTCTTGTACACTGGAAATTATGTGCAGTTGCAGAGCATTTTCCACATACCTCAGGAGCTGAACATTAAATGATTTCTCCTTTCTCATAAATGGTTACTCTGCAATTTTTATAAAACTCAAAAAGCGGGTTGGTCTCTCCTTCAGTCAGAAGAAAAGCTGAGGATTCTGCTATATCAGGTGACTCAAGCTAAGCAAATATCTGCATTAGAAAGGTCTTATATAATTCTTAGGTATTTTCCCTAACTTCTTCCTGACTGTCCTGACCAGACACCTTGCATATCTAAGAACATGCTATATAACATGCTCAAAAGCAAGCACTACAGAAGCTTCTAATAACAGACAGTCCTATTGTCTGGCAGTTTCCATGGCACTCAGGAATGCCACTAGCACTTAAATACATTCTTGGATTCACACACACAGAAAGAAAAAAAAAAATGGAACTCCAAAGCCATAACATTTTTCTTGGTTGGATTTAATGCAAAAGGCTGAACTGGGCTCTTTAAATATGGGTCTTGTGATAACCTTGTTTCTTAAAGTCCTTTGCCTGATCTTCAGGCAGACCAAGACATAATCAACACATAAACCCACCTTTCACGGTTAAATTAATCCCTTACTCATCTCAATCAAGAGAAAAGAACATTTCAAATGATGCTCAAACAGGTTTTCCAAAAATAAAACCAACAGCAGTGAAGTAGAGTTTCCGTTAGTAAGAAACTTTCTCTCTCTTACATTTTGGTGATTATGTATGCAGATATTGATACATTTTAGCTAAAGGAAAGCAAATTTGTTTACCTCTGAATACAAATTGCAGTGTTTTGGTTCTGTCTGATTTTTTATTTTATTTTTTTTTTCTTTCCCTGGAGCGATAAAAACACATGGAAAACAAATGACTAAAACCCCAGATCATCACAGCAACATTCTGGTTTCCTCATTGCTACTATCCTCTACAGTCAGCTACAGCAGTGCTCTGGTTCATATCCTTGAGACATATCCTTGTTTAGAAAACATTTCAGTATGTATTTTGATTTAATTTTTCCAAAGTCTTATGACATTAACATTGCAAGTCCGAGGATATTATAACAAGATAGAAATGAGCCTGTGAGACTATAGTTGTACAAGGCTGCTTCAAGAATACCCCGAACGGCACTCTCAGTTAAGTGCAGTTCTGGTGTCCAACTTTTTGAGCTGCTGGCTGCTAACCAACACAGTGGAAGGCTCAGGCTACTCGAAACACAGGACACTTCTTGCCTTTTGGCAGGAAAAGCATGCAAGCTGCAGGCTGCAAAAGCATCAGACTGGCACTTATGTTTGACCAATAGTGTGACATACATTTTTAAAAGTGCTTTATCCAGAGAAAGTACAGCATATAAACATTATGTGGTACTTCTGGGTTTTCTCCTTTGTGGTAAGTAGTAGCCACTACATTGGTGGTCTTAGTGATGACTGGTTAGGAGGGAAGGCTCTCTTCCAACTCTTCAAGACCGTATTTAGATGAGATAAATTAATTAAAACCAGTGTTCTGATCCTTGAAATTATCGCCCCTACATTTTTTAGGATACATGACCAAGTATCCATTGTAATTAAAAAAACAAACCAACAGAAACAGTTTGACTATGCAGAGATATTTTTATGTGCATTTTCACATTAAGTAGACAAATATTAATGATGTATGTAGTAAAAACATGCATGTCTTACTTTTCATCTCATGTAAACTCAGACGACTTACAGATGCATGGAAAAAAAGACAACAAAATGAAACAAAAAAAACCCCTGCTGCTGACAGTGCATTAACAGAGAGATGTTCCTGTTTTCTTGATGCAGGTTTGACTACCACATCTCCTCTGTTTGGTAACCTAGTAATCTTTCCAAACGCCACAGGGGATATGAATTCTTTATCAGGCTTAAGTCATACTGGAGTAAATTCAGATAAAAAAACAGGCTGCTCTTTGTATTAATGCCAGCAGCCCCATCGATCCAGTAATGACGTTGAGAGCAAAACGATACATAATGGAATCCGTTTGGGGGTTAAGTGGGAAGGTTCTTGCAATTTCAAAGTACAATGCTATCTTGTAAGATTCTGTAAAGGGGACTGGATTTTGCATTCATTCAAGACTACTACATCTTCTCTCTACACGAAGGAATCAAGTAGCCAAGTAACTCCCAAGTTTATTAATTACTTCGTCTGGTCTCCAGCTACCCTCAGTGTACAGGTGCACAAATAGTTTAAGATTATGCTTCGTCTTTCTGCCAACCTCTTTTGTAAACTATTTCATCAAATAAAGTCAGGAAAAGCAACAGGCATCATTGCTGGGAGATGTACTTCAGCACCTGGGAAAAGCCTGCAAGCTTCCTGGATAGTTCTTTGTCCTCGTATAGCCAAACAAATTTTTACCACATTTGCCATAATACAGGTTTGGGGATTGCTGCTGTTATCAGTAAAATAAATAAAAACAAAATCAGGAAAAACAACACATAAATCCATGTCAAAAATTGGGCTGTCACTAGGCTGAACTGCTTTGTGTTCCTAGGGTCAGGAGAGGTAGCCTGAAAGAATATACATTAATCAGTCCAGTTCAGGTGAGTTCCTACAGACTGATGCTACTTCTAGTTAATACTAATACTGATGTCTGAAAAGATGACTAAGATACAAAACATCAATTTTTATCCATAGTATAATGCCATTTATGTCAAGGTAGTTGCAACAAAAATATGCACCATTATTTTTATTTAAGCTGCGGGTGCTACTAACCTGCCATCAGAAATGAGTCTCCTACAGAGTATTCCCAATATATTTATTCTTCCTTGCCTAGGACTGATTGATATAAAATGTTCTCTATAGTGATTAACAATATTCTATAGCTAATGGATTTTGATTGTTTTGCTTAGTATCTTCTAAGCACACTTAAGAATTAATAAATGTTTCTGAGTCAAATCATCTGGTCTGCTGGGGATTTTCTCTATTTTACTTGCCGTTATGGGGAGAACAAACTGAATTTGCTTTGTATGCCCATCTGAGCTGACCACCAGCAGTACTTTACAGAAGCAGAACTGAGGCTTGCAAAAACTCATGCTTAGAAATCTATTGGTACTCATCACATTTACAATCAGCCTATTTCATTTCTTATCAGCCAAGTAAGTTCCTTCATAGCAATAACTCCAGAATATGTGTTAGTCTAGGATACAATACCAGAAATGGAGTTTAGATTGGAGGAAGACAAAATGTTACAATTCATTTCAGGGACCAAAGTTGTCAGAGAAAGAAGAGGCACTTTCATCTGAGAAGTTGCCTCAGCTGTAGCATTTAATCCTCAAAAGAGATATGTTCAATATTGCACTTCTAAATTTGAGCATGTCTGGAAGGCCAGAAAGAAGGAAAAAAAAAAAAAGAGGTACATTTCTGCAGCTTTTTCCAAAAGAAGTAATAAAAAGTGCACCTTCGTTCTCTTCCTCTTGTTGCTTTTAGCATGAACAAGGAAAAGTGAAATATAAAAAAGAGTGCTGTGAAAAGTGCAGAAGCAAAGGTAAATTTGAGGGTACTTTTCAGAAACAGAGGCTTTGCAGGGAGAAAGCAGAGAATAATGGTTCTCCTATAACATTAGGACATTCTAAATAAATAAATAAATATGCATATCACCTTACTGGTCTTTTTGCTACACTCAGGTAAATCATCAGAATAATGCCTGACATACTGTTTCCTGAGACCATTTCTCTACTGCTCTTCAGGCTGTTTCTTAGATCATCATCTACAATATTTTTTATTCTATATTTTCAACCTGTAGCACTGCTGTAGCATTTCACTCCTGACAAGTTAAGAGAAAACTAGAAGGAAGCTATCAAAAGTTATTATTCATGAACAGAGTTCTGAGAATGACATAGCAGTATACCATTTCCATGGACAATTATTTCTCCGAATTTGTCATTCAGTTAAAACAATGAGACTATGAGGAGTTAGTGTGTGTTCCAGGAGTTTGTGTGAAGGCCAGAAAGATTTTTGCCATAGGGAAGGGAAGGGGGAAAGCAATTGTCATTTAATGATAATTCAACTTAGTTGAGACAGCACACATCCCTGCTTTATGACCCTTAAAATAATTTGTGCTTCCAGACACGAGAAGTATTTCAAAAGTCAGCAAGTTCTGATTTTTCCTTCTGTAAAACACTTTCCCTCTCCACCCCCCAGCCCTTACTTTTACTGTCTTGTTTTGATAGGAAATCCATAAACAAATGAATTGTCATGGTCTGAAAATGTGCATTTGTATAGCAAGGTGGAATTTGGGAAGTGACATCCACACCAATGTGCAACGGACATGGCTAATATGAAATCAGAACAACTTTTCTTTCTTTCATCATGAAGTAGCTTAACATGAACACCCGAATTCATCAAGGCTCTACTATCAGTTACAGGACAAAGATAAGAAGAAATAAGAACTAAGCAGAGAAGCTGAGTAGTAGTATTCAGCTGCATAGTTTGAAAGACTTTCGTTACTGCATAGTAGCTTGTGTTTATGCATGCCTATTACAGATACCTGTATCTGTCTGAAACGAAAATAGGAAGCTGCTGTATTTTTTCCCCTAGAGATGATTTTATTGCAGTTTCACTAAAGAAGCTGATATAAAAAAAATAGAAAGTCTCCAAATACTTCAGAAAGGAGAGCTCCTTATATATCTAGACGGCAACTCCCTAAAGAAGCTAGTTTTAAAGGCAAAATGAGTATAAAACAAATAACAACCTGAAGCAGGCTTGTATTATTCCGTAGGTCTGTGATTATACTCTAAAGCAAGGAGTCAGAGCCACACAGCTTTCAGCCTTCTGGGACACCTGATCAGGAGAATGGAGAAGACACAAACCTTTCATGTCATCTAGTTTAAAAGCAATTGTCATGATTCTCTGAAAATCCCAGAACCAAAATATGAATGCTGACATGCAATATCTATTTCTATCATCCCTGTTATCAGAAGACACTCTGCAGAGGTTCATCAGTTCCAAAAGAACTGAGTTAGGTAGGTGCTCATCAACAAACTATCTTTGCTTGTGTCAATACAGTAACAGAAGGTTGCTACTCTCATATGGCCTTATCAAATGATAAAGTCATCATTTCTTTAAAATCTTCATAGAATCTGTTGTGTAACTGACACTTTTGTGACACCTTTGTGTATGACACAATTGCTATCTTTCTGCTTTCTGATTTTTGAAAAGATAAAATGAGCTTCAAATACTTAAAAACATCAAAATACAATTTAATGTCCCAAATAGTGGGCAGGTTGGGATAAATAGTCATTTATTTGAGAGCATCATAATTTCAAATGGAATTTAGATGAGGAAAAATAGCAGCCTTCTGGATTTGATGTTATCTAAATTTTGTATTTTATTTTAGAGTTTGATTTTGAACAGTTGTACATCCATGTGAGAAGCTGCCATTAATTTTCGGAAACTAATTCAGTTAAATAATGTTTATTTGTTTGTTTGTTTCAGAGAAGAACACTGTATATTATGTCTATCCCCATGAGAATAATTAAATGACAATGGTATAAATTAATTTTCAGTTTCAAAATCGCCCAAGTACCTAGTAAAAAAATAAAAAATAAAGTTGGCCTCGCCAAGAGAGGGAGCTATAAACACCTTTGTTGCTGTTCCTGGTAGGGAAGGAAGAGGATTCATTTAGGGCTGAGACCAACTCTTAGGAGACGTTTAGGAAGCTTTTTCATCAGATCATAACACATACCTCTATCACATTTCAACAGCCTTTAGTTTCCTTCACCTGCTTTCTACACTTCATAGAATGTCAAGCTCATGAGGACAAGAAGAGGATGAAGGGGATTCTACAGATAGCCAGAATTTGAATCAGAGCTGAATTCTAAAATTAGCAGTGTTCAAACTGGAAAAGACACCATAATAGTGAGACAGTGAGAGTAATCATCATGGAACATGAACTTCATCACCTGCAGTTAGGATTGATGTTGTTCTAAAAGATGCACTCAAATGGAGCTTATAAAATCAGATTTCTTATCCTTCTGAAATCTCTTTTAGAAATTATATCCTTAAATTTTCAGGGATTCTATCCTGGTGTTACCTAAGAGGTTGAGCAGACATTTAAAATATTTATCTGACTTTAAATTCTATGAATTCTATTAATAGAAATATCTAGCAGAAAAACCAGATACATAAAATAGGAAATTATGAATAAGTAAAGGGTGAAATTAAGTTTAATGATACTGATTTTCTTTTTTTTTTTGCACTTGTCCTTAGCAAGAAAATAAATTGGATAGTTCTACTGGATAACTGTAATTATTTGTAATTAATGTTGCAAAATAGCTATATGCTAAAAACCTATATACAAATCATAAATAGCAATAAATGTGCTTTAGAGGGCAAAAATGGAAAGCATTTGTTAGACTTCTTGAATCACCTGTTTTAGAAAATATGTAGAGATCAGCAGAGGTAATTTGAAACATTTATTAAACAATATCTATTCAAGTTATGTTCTTACTGGAAAATGCTGAGGGACAGGTGAACTATTCAGATGACACAGGTCATAGAAGCCACCTGCTCTGAGCTGGAAGAATCCGTTAAAAAAAAATAAAAATAAAAATCCTTAGGTTTTTTAAGCTTCAAGCTTCAGGAAAAGACAGCACCTATGTGACATCCTCCATCTGGAGGGTGTGATCAAAATGGGTCCATTAAAAAGTAACTGCAATGTAGAAGTGGTTTCACCCTGGTCACAGTTAGAAGCTAAGCTGTGGCTTTGTAGGTCAAGTTTTTACACTTATCGCTGATAAATGTTAGAAGCTATGTGAAGTGCTGGCAGATTCTTTTCAGGCACTGACCTAGATTTAGGCTGTTTCAGTTCAAAGTGCTTTTTGTAGGGAGAAAACCCCAGCCTTCCTTATATTCTAATGTATGCGACTCATTTAGTCTGGAGACATTACAGGCAGTAGAATAAGAAAAAAATTCAAAGCATCAAAGGCATACACTAAATATAAGCAGATCCCAGTTTCATATCCTCTGTATGAATACAAAAAAAAAAAAAAAAAGAAAGAAAGAAAAAAAAAAGATTATTCTATAGCATTATAAAATCGTAATTCCTGTCCCACAGAAGGACATCAATAAAAGATTCAGTCTCATTATAGACTGACAAGTTCATGTTCAGGATCATGACTTTGACCTCCCCAGAGCACCTCTAAACCCACAGAAATGGAGGGTTTTGGTGGTCTTTATCATGGGTACCTTTTCCTGTATATCCAGCGGAGCAGCTTACAGAAATTTTCTGCTATATTCACCATAAGCTTAGATTTTGCTTTTCCGTTGTAGTCTTTAATAAAATACCTTTTCACACCCAGAATCTCAAAGAGAGGCAGGGGACTTACTACTTCTCTCATCTTAATAGTTTTCTACTAAAAACCTACCTATCCTTAAAATACCAATATAACTTTTTAATTAGTACCTTTCTACTTTAATCCTTGCATCTAAACAAAAAATAAAAATATGCTTTTCTTACTAAAAAGGCAGTGCACCACCTTAGCTGACCTCAAAGATAAGAAAGATGTGCTCGGCTACACAGGGATTTTGTGACATTTTGTACACGTATATGCCTTCAACCCTCACCTTTCCAAATATACAGATTTTCTGAAACTCCTGGGACTGCTGATATCATATAGTGTTCTTACCTTTAAAATGTTTGACTAGCTATCTAGCAGAATATGCAGTCAGAAGCAAGTACAGTATTTTTAAGACTGACAATGAATGAATTAATCCAGTCATTTTTCTTTATCAAAAAATAAAGAAAAAATAAAAGAATATTTTTACCTCTTTCTAAACTATCATAGTGCAGTGGGACAGCCTCCCAAAATAACTGTACAGTTCCTTTTTTTTTTTTTTTAAAAAAAAAAAAAAAAATCCTATTCTTTCTGTAGTAATGTTTCTATTACAGAATGAATTCCTAATTTAGGTTGACTGACAATCACTTGATAAGGGCTTTAGAGGAGACCCTGTTGCATATAGGGTTACTATATTAGGTCTCAGTTTTATAAGGCTAATGCTAAAAATTCCTTTTTGCATACTGAGGATATGCTGTAGTATAACTTAGCAATGGGAAAACTGGAATCAGTCCAAATTTCTATGCCAAGATGCATACTATTTTTCAACATGGTATGTCAGTCAATTCACTGTTGGCTCATATTTGCAGTGAAGATAGCGCACTCACTGCTGATCTGTGGAGTACACTACATCTTACATGACAATCTAGAATGTTCAAAAGCTCTAGAAGCCACCAAAATGCTATTCAAATGTCACTTCCAGAATCTTTTTCAAACCATGCTTGCTTTGTATCACATCCAGGAAAGAACACCTGAAGCAGCAAGTACACACAGGAAAATAAACCTGTTGATCCCTGTTTTTGGCTCTCTTAGAACATACTTGCACTAACACTGGCAGATAGATAAAACTATTGGAATGCAGCGATCCTTCTATTTGGAACACCTGAGTTTTAAATATGCATTGGTATTTTTTCTGCTTAAAATTCTGTTCTTGCTTAACATCCTTCTTTTAATAGGTCATTGTCTTCCCAGGAAACTTGTTTTCCAAAAGCGTATATCACTTGCTTTCAAGCCAATCTCTTCTGCTTGAGATTCAATTCAACTTTACAGCACATATTAACAGCATCAAATGCACCACCGTTTTTTTTTCCCGTTCTTTTTTTTTTTTTTTTTTTTTTCCTATTCTATTTTTTGAAGATTCTAATGCTATACATGATTATATAATCTGCTTATTTTTTCCTCGTTATCTGAACTCTCATTTACTACTTTTCAGCACTGGGGTGGGGTGTATTTTTTGTATATATCCTAAAATGTTGCATTTATTTTCTTATTAATAATATCAGGGTTCTGATAAACACACACAGAAAAAAAACATGATGAACATCCAAAGACACAAATTGAAACAAATTTCAGTTCCTTCACTCTGAGACTGAAATTAATATTACCCATTTAAAAAGAAATGTATCTAAAAAAATATCTAAGCCACTGATCTACTCTTTTCAAAGTTATCGATATCTGTGATAAAAATCTTTATTTTCGTATGTTAATCTATCTTTAAAGTAGCCAAAGTTCCTACTCCTTGAATTCTGCTTGTCATACACACTGTCAATTTACATAGTTCCTTAGTTCCAGGTTTGTTTGTCTGTTTTGAATCCAGCCCTTTCTAGTTATAAGCAATCTAAACAGTATCTATATGTGTAACCAATATAATTAGCATTACACTCCTGCTTCTTGGATTGCCACCATACAGTTAAAATGATGCCAGACGAATTCATTTGTGTAATTTGCAAATATCTAATCAATATCAAATGCTTAATCTAGTCTTCTTTGGTTTTCTTGTGCAATCAGTAGTGAGCAAGAGGACACTTTGGAGTGCCTAAATTTGTTTTCTCCTTTGACTTGCCTAGTGAGTATTAAATAGATAAGGAACATCAACGTGAGATTTGTCTGAACAAAAGAAGGTATGAAGAGCTGAGCTGGTCTCTGGATTCTCCTCTTCTAGGTCAATGGAAGAAACAGGGAGTAAATCTCTTTCTAAACTGGCTGTCTAAAATAGGCCTAATGAATCACTTTCTGCTTCTCCCATTGACCTTAAAGAGAAGCCTCAAGTGACTTGCTTAAGTGTATATGACTACAGCATATGTTGTAAATGTCTGAAGTTCGGTGAGATGAATTCCACACTAACCTCTTAATTTAGATGATTAAATTTAGCTAGTGACTTTATGCATTGCTCTAGGGTATCCAGTAATTAATCTATTTTTCCCAAGTATTGACAAGTGTATTATTTTATTTGTTACCTCCCAGTCTTCAAAGCACAGTTCATCTTCAGTTTTGAGGCAGCAAGAAGAATTTAGCAGATAAATTTCACTTCAAAACTCATCCCACCTACTCCTTCCAGACCTGTATCTCCCACTCCATATCCACATCAGATAGCCAAACAGATCCACGTAGCTGAAATTCTTTAACTACCACTGTTTCTGTTTTATGCTTGCCTAAGATTGATGGCCTACTTTACCACGTAGGTGCATAGTCCTTGTTCAAAGGTTACAGCCAATCATTTTAATCTCACCACACCACCCAGAAACAGACAGACATTTTGGAAATGATACTCTCAAGCCACCAGACTATCCTCCTGTTATAAGAGCACCATCCTGGGCATTGGATTAGTGACAGGTATGATGAAGATGAAGAAAAGAGACATCTGGGTTATGTTAGAAGTTAATTAGACTAGGACCAACAGGGAGACAATAGGCAGGGCTCCATGGGGAAATTAACAGGAAGACAGAAACCAGGTAGGAAAACAAAGACCAAAGACATAATCTTAATCAGGCCAGGCCCTGTCCTAAGGATCAAGAAAAAGCAGTGGGTGCTTCAGTTGTAGGGAGGCTATTGCCTGAAGCTGGACTAGCTTGTGCCCAAAAGGCCAGTGATCCAGCAGGTTTCCATATATACTTCAGATGTCTGAAATGCACCAACAAGATCTGATGGTTGTGTAGTTCACTTGCAAAGTCACAGGGTCAGAACCACAACCTTTCATGAGGTCCGTGTAATTACAGACCTCAGAAGGACCACTAGATGCTTCTGAATGGTCACTTCTAGGATGTTGGACAAATTTTTGGAGGCATCAGAAAAATACTAGTGGGTGAAAGGTGTATAAGTACTTTGACTGTACATCATCTTGCCTGGAAACAAGGAAGATCCAAGGTGAGATGGCTGCCAGAGAGTTGTTCATAATAGTCTATGAAATTGGACCATCATCCAGACAGTATTGGTAGTAAAACACAAGACAAACAGAAAAGGCGCAGAAGCAGAAAAGAGTCTGACCTGGACATCAGGAGAGAACATGTCATCCTTTTCTGGTAGAATTCTGTCTCAGCTCAAGATCTGTACATTTTGGCTTGAACACCTTCCATTGTGCAGCTTGGACACTGGCATATGGAAAAAGTTTGAACAAGTGTAAACTAAAAATTTTGGTTATATTGTTATAGTAACATACTTTTAGTATTTTCAAATAATTTTGACAAATAAGAGATAACTAATAAGAGAATTATTAATACAATTTATGGTGGTTCCTGCTTGGCAATATTTAACAACAATCTCCTCAGTGATTTTAAAAATATTTTTCACTCTTTTCAGTTATTCATAGTGCTCTACAAATTATGAGACTAGTTTTTGCTTTTATAACTACCTCTTAAAAAACAAAAGACAGCACTCAGAATATGTATGCATGAATTTTAAATGATTAAAAATACTTCTAATAATGCGACTTTCTTGCTTGGTTAGATTTTTACATAACCAAATGACACACATTTAAAATAACGCCAATTTTAAGAAAGCTCTTCATCTCTCTGAAGGAAACATGTTTCTCCCAGCAGCTGGCAGCTTATCTGGAAGCAAGATGAACAATTAAAATTGTGTACCTGTAATAGGGGAAAATGAGAATATAAATTCTCCTACTGCTGCTTCAACTCCCATCAAACCAGAGCTTTCTGAGAAGGGGGAAGGCAACACGTGTGTATTGCAGTACCCGCTGGGGATGTGACTTCTCTTGGTAACAGCAATGAAACCTCCATGGAGCAGTGGCTGGAACTCCACCTCTTTCCCCAAGAAACAGCAAACCACTTCCACAGAGAAGGAGGAAGGGTTGCAAAACTGAAGGTAATCTGTATACGAAGTTTCCACCTAGTAACTACCCATATCTCATTGAAGTGGTAAATCAATTTGTTTGCTTCTTTCACTGCATAAGAAATATGTTGCCAGGATGATGTGAGAATTGGAGGCATGGTAAGGACTAGAAATTCTAATACGCTTTACAACTGCAGTGATAACTGAAGCTGTTGCTCTGGATCAGCACCTTTATGGAGCTGCAAGGGTTGCTTCTGCAGTAACAGCAGCTCAGGAACTGCCTTGCTGGTTCAAGATGTTGCAATAATACAAGGTGTGATGTACATGCCACAGAGTTGTTGAGATACAATATGGTTTAAGTAGCTTAAGGAGTTGAAGTGCAGATTATCAGTTTGGAGAAAAAGAGCAGGGATGCACAGTGGGAGCCCTGGGAAATAGCAGTGACTATGACTGGACTCTGGACTAGAATCACTGGCCTTGAAGGAAAATGGTTGAGGGGGTAGAAAACAGTAATCTGGAACTGTGGATTAACAAGCAGAGTGTGCACTGGGGCTAGAGGATATATGAGTATATATATATATATATATGTATACATACATGTATGTTGGTGTTTTTGTTTGTTTTGATTTTCCTATAGAATATTATTTTCATTGATTACATTCATTAGCAAGTGTAAGAACCATTCAGCAGCAGCAATATGTCCTTACTTCCATTCAAGCTTATTTATCACAGAAATTGAACATCATATCACCACTCTCCTTTTAGTTATTATCCCTATCGAAAGCTGCTGGCCTGATTTACAGAACAGTACAGCAAATGCAAGATTACACAGACTTCATTATAAGCTGTATGCACCTATGAAAATGAGGCCAGCTCTGTACTTGGTATTGCACAACTCCGAGCTAATGAATCAGCGAGACTGCTGAACATCTCCTGTATAAAACATTCATGATGAATACTACACATTACAGTGTGATAGCTGATATTTTGAGCCTTTGTTTTTTTAATCATCTACTTTTCCCTGAGTTGTGCAATATCAAAGAGTGTAGAAACATGACGAGAGACAATGACTTTGATTTTTGATGGCTGTTAAGTGTGAGACATTTTTATTTTAAACGTTTTTTCTTTATCAGTTTATTTCAATACTGAGATATGGCTCCCAATGCTAAAATACAAAGCATGAAGAAAGCCAAATTTCTAAATGCAGACAAGCTAAACCAAAATATAATATAAAATATGTTTGAAAGAAAGCTAAGTTCTGTCTACTTGAAGAATTTAGTTTGATTTCTGATGGTGAAGAAATATTTACATGTGTTTTCTAAATTTCACAGCCTCAAATGTGATAATGTTGACTGCTCTGCATCCTTCTGTAATCAGGACGTGGCTTATACTGTGAACCCTGTCAATCTGCCATTTCATGCTGCTTGAATTCCTGTAGGGCTCGCACAGTTTGAGCACTGCTTTCTCAAACTAAAACCATGCATACATTTTTAAAACTAACATGTTAGCCAAGCTAGGGAAAATACTGTGTTGCAAGACATTCAGCCCTAGTCTAAGCAGTCTGAAGCCTCCTAAGTTGGTGAAGTTCAGACTATACTCCAGCTGAGTTTGGCCCATCACTTTTGTAGAAATTGTGTTAGAAGTTATTCAAAGCTTGTAGTTCTACTTTAGCTTTTGGAAATGTTATTGTTCATGTCATGCTTGTTGTTTGGCATTCAGGAAGTACAAACTGAAAATATTTAATACTGTAGTATTTGTAAAACAAGAGTATTTTTTCCAAAATCTAATCCAATGCTGCTTGCAGGATCCTTGAGAAGTGCACTAAGGGATTTATAAATGCTGTTGCAGTTCATACATGCCCAGGAGAACTGAGTGCCGAGCAATGATTAGAGACTGTTCCTATAATCTAAATGACCTCCCTGACACTGGCCGTGAATGTATTCATAGCAGCAACGTTAATTATGTGTAATGGACTGTACCTCCTCTTTGCTAAATTAAAACCATTACAAAGCATTGATATATTAAAAGTGTTAGGAATTAATTAATCCATAATTGCATGATGGAAAATAACTAATAGAAATTTTGAAGGAAAGGATAACCTTCCCAGAATATGAATGCTTTGCTTTCTAAATATGATCCAGCAATTTAAGCCATTGAATTGCAATATCTTTGCTGGAAATTTACAGTAGATTTTAGTCAACATTAGACCTTTCCGTTTGTTTAACACTGTCAATTAGAACATTAGAAATATATTTAAAAAGCCTAAAACCATGGAACTTCAGAGTTCAAATAAAATTCATCTCCCTCATTCATACCAATATCTTTTACAGGCTGAAGTATTTTATGTAAATGAGGCTGTATTTGCACCTTCACAAAAACCAAAAATTAGACCAGGCATTGAGCCTAATCGATTGCAATAAGAGATTTAAGTGAAGACTTCAGCACAGGGTCCTGTAATTCACATTATCATAAGAGCATAAACCCCCTATCCACACCCATCTGCCAAAACACATAAACATATTATCATCTAAAGGCTGATTCCTTTGTAGAATCTTTAAAAAACAAACAAACAAAAAAGAAAACCACCACAAACTCCTAGAGTCTTTTTGTTTTAAAATTTGAGACCTGTGTTTTTAAATCTTTTGAGGAAACCTCAGTCTCTGTTTAACCTCAAAGTACTGGCATAATCTAACACTTGTCCTTCATCAAAAATGACCCAATTACATTAGGTATTTTTAAACTGAAGATTACCCTTACAGAAAAGATCAGGCTAGAATCTTTTAATTGCATCAATTATCTTAAGTAATTCATTAAAATGTCACAATACTGACAGATGATGCTCTCCAGAGTTCATATATATGTGATCTCAGTTCCTTTAATGTTTATTTTGTACCATCTACCATCATTTTTCTCAACAAAGATATCCTCCACCACAACCATTGTAAAAATGTATGCTTATACGTCTGGTGTCTGTAAGGAGAACAACGAAAAATCTGTAGTTTCAGGGCATGTAAAATCTGAGGAACTTGTGTGCAGATCTGAAAACACGTATTTTCTCTGAGTATGCTGATCTGTTCTTTTAAAAATTAAGTTAAACAATTGCATAAGGTTAGATGAATACTTACAGGTAGATAAAATATGTGATACCTAAAAATAATGATTTCTTACACATATCACTGAGAATCCATGAACATGTAATAATGTAATCATTAACTCTGCTGCTTATTTAAAAGTCTTCACAGAGAACATGTTTTAATCAGGTATTCAGTGCTCCATTAATTTCAGATCACAACTAAAAACTTGTTTGAGGGTGAAGGAAGTCAGAGGACAGAAGAAAAAAGTGGTAGCTTGATTTCATGGTCTCACAAAAAAATAAGACATTCATTCATTCATTAAAATTCTCCGCTACCTACAAACAGTGTAGAATAAAAATGTTTCCTTGGTGATTACTACAAAGCCACTCTTATGGCACAGTTTAGAAGAAATAACTTCAGTCAAACTAAACAGACATCTTTTTTATTCATAAGGTAGTAAGGTTAGCAGATAGAAGCATAGCTAAGACTTGTTGAAGTGATGCAATTTCACTAAAAGCTAAATTAATAAACCAAATCAATACAATATTAACACTGCATACATTAAAGAAATTGGAAACCAGTGACAGGTTTTAAAATGTAATGGATACCAAGATCCTCAAGCAGAATCCCAGTAGGCCCTACTAGAATCAATTCCATTGATTTGATTTAGATTCCTCCCTTCAGGAATCAAATCCTGGCCCCAGATTACTTCACATTTTTACTTTTGACCTGTTTTCCAATGATAAGGTAAAGAAGGTGGTAGAAAATGAAGGCAGACTTTTGAAACAGGGACAATAATTTGGTTAAAAGGGCATGGTTCTTAGACACCTCTACATATAAAATCGTATCTCTAGGGCAAGAATATAGGGAAAAACTGGAAAGAGATCACCGTCCTTGGAAGAAGTGACTGGAAAAGCCTCCTGTAAACAGTGTAGATGATCAGATAAACATGTTCTTGTGGTGTAGTCAAAAGAATGAATACATGTACCAACAGTCTGAAAAAAGAGAAACATGTAAAAGGGAAACATGAGAGATGACACCGGTGCAGCTGAGGTTATAATACAGTTTCCACCTGTGTCCACATGTGGAGGAATGTGGAGCATGGTAATAGGAGGAGATCAGTGCCTCAGAGGCTGTTATTTAATGTTGTGGATGCCTCTTAAAAGTTCTTAAACTTAAAAAGTTCTTAACTTAAAAGTTCTGTCTTACAGCCAGTCCGGTTTGCTGTTATGATTAGTATTCGTAGGTTGTTCTAAGATCCCACTTCTCTGATCCACAGGCCAAGAAACCATACTCCAGAAGAGCTGAAGAGATACAAAGGGATTCTATGGATTTGATCTTTTCAGTTTACTCAAAAGATGATTACACAGTGCATAAATATTATGAGAAATAGTTTGAAAACATCATTAGCCTAGTAGATGAAAGCAAAAGAATCTTAAAAGGCTGAAAGATAAAGTTGGATGACATCAAGCACAAAATGACATTTTTAACAGTTAAAATATGTAATGCTTGGGGCACTTTAGCAAATATTTACTTTTTCACTCAGAAATCATGTTTCAGAGGTCACGTTAAAGGCATATAATATAGAAATTAATTTGTTGAATGCAGCACTATTGAAACACAGAAGAGAGAAGAAAAATAAATGCCAGGGTATACAAAGAATCTGAGGCTGAATCAGAAGGCTAAGAGATGAATGGAATGGAATGGAATGGAATGGAATGGAATGGAATGGAATGGAA
>NC_048895.1:37185564-37342967 GCF_011077185.1 Oxyura jamaicensis | reverse complement strand
AATGGAATGGAATGGAATGGAATGGAATGGAATGGAATGGAATGGAACTGAACAGAACAGAACAGAATGGAACGGAACGGAATGGAATGGAATGAAACAGAACGGAACAGAATAGTTCACTTGGAAGATCATCTAGTCCAATTAGAAAATTCATCTAGTCCATCTAGATAATTCAGAACAATCTTTATCCTGTGAGTTTTTCAAAGAATTTAGAAGATATAGGGAAAATAAAACCACCCTTAGCTGGAAATACCTCGTTCTCTTCAAAGTAGATCATAACTCTATGTATGGAAGATAAGGGGAAGGACCAGGAAAAAGCTAATGAAAAAAGTGGAAAAATGCTAAGCTCAAAGCTGTGATATTTCAGTGTAAATCAATGATTAATTCTTAAACATAAATGTAACTTGAAAAGGCAAAGATGGGATTGAGACATTCAATTTCTAGATTTTTCAGTACCACTCAGCAAAAACAAAATATTTAATAGGTGTATTTTCAAAACCACTGATACCAGTTTCAGATATTTGCCATCTGCACCAAGGATGTTGCTTGTGCTGCCCAGTCCTTAAAGAGGTCTTTCAAAACATAATGTCATCATCCAGAAACAAGCCCTCAGCTAACCCAAAACAACATGTCTGCATAAATCAAACACTACCACGCAGCAAAATTAATCTGAGCAAATAGTCTTTTATTTTCCTTGCTTTCACATCCTCTAGTAGAACAATTATGCTGCTGAGATTTTATTATATCCTATCCTATTATGAAGCTGTATTTCCATAGTTAGGTATATAAATATACAAATACTGTGTTGTGAACACATTTGAGGCAATTTGATATTTATTCAATGTATTACTTGTTTCAATGCTTTGGCTTTTATCGTTTCTATAAATGTATACCCCAAAATTGTCAGTAAATTATTTTCATTTGAAACCTCTTGGCATAGCTTGGAAACTGTGGTGATGTATTTCACATAAGCATTTCTCAGTTTTTTAAAAGCACTCCACTCTGTAAATGAAAGCAGCTGAAATTCCTAGGTCTTTCTTTTCTTCTCCTTCATATGTTGCTAAAGACAGACCCATCTTAGAGTCTCTCGTACTAACCTTCAGATAATTCTTTGATGCCTCATTGGGTCTTCCCATACTTCCAGAGAGGGCAACTCTAGAGAGGGGAATTTATTGCACTAGAGAATAATGCATTCAGAATGACAAGGAGCACAATGAATTTAAAAATGAATGATATGTCTTCTGGGAACAGACACAGTATTGTTGAAATCTGCATCATTATATGCTAAAATAAGTAGCATGTATAGTTTTTTTGTTGGTGGTGTGGGTTTTTTGTTTTTTATTAAACTTTTTCTAATTACACATGCAAAGACATGGGCATACATAATAAAAGCACTATTTGCAGTATCTGTTTACAAATATATGCGAAATAGATGGTAAGCTTGGGGGCCCTAAATTGACTATAATTCATCCACATTAATGAAATCCTAGAAATTTTACATCATCAGTGAACAAGGAGAGCAGAAATTTTATACCGTGCCAGACAACGCTATTTCAAAGCATCTGTGCTGTGAAAAACATAGTTCATGAAACAACTTTCTAATAGAACTAAGGAGCGTCAGATGAGAATATGTATGCAACTTTTATCTCTGAAAGCAGGGAAGACTCTTGCTTTAGAATAAAAGAAGGATGGAACTAGAATAAACCACAGCATCTGATCAGATTTTTTTTTTTTTTTTTTGCTATGAACAATCTTGAATTAATTCAGATGGTACATTATCAGTATAAAAGTATTATATAATCTAAACTGTTCCTTCTAGGAAAGTGTAAGCAAGTCTATGACTCTCAGAAAAGCCTGGTATATACTATGTGTTGAAAGTGGCATTTTGACCATTTTGGACAAGATTCAGAAAGTAGTTTTATGTGAGAATTCCTGCTGACCCCAGGTGTCAGAAAGCAATGAACAAAATAATTTTAACTTATCAGAATAGTTAACATAAAAATCAGTGACCATATGAGTTTGTTATCATTGAGCTGTGCACTTCTCATAATAGGGAGTAAACTATTTCTGTTTTTATTACATTTCTGCTACTACATTTAATGAATACAAGCAGCTATTAAAGTCTAATCATGCTCCAGTTGTACATACAATACATGCAGTCATTCACAGAATACCATATGGCAACTCTACATCTAACTAACCCTCTGGACAGAAACTGTACTAATTATAACTTGCTTTGTAAAGCAAAATAGTGCTTTAGTAGAATCCAAAACTGCCTGCTCGATAACTGAGAAAGCAATTCCCTATGGATCTAGAATATTAGGCTATATATATCCAAAAAAAAGGGAAGAAGAAAGGAAAGTCTGACCTAACTAGGAGGAACTTCTTATCATTTATGAACAATGAATGTCTAATCTAAATTTAATTCTCAGAGCCAAGTACTAAGGGAGATAAATGGAAGAATGTGAAAAAATATTTCTAAAGCCGAGGCCAATTACTTGCTGAGTTTTAACTTGGAGATAATCAGGTTTCCATAAACATGTAAAAGATTTAGTGATCATATCAGTTAGTTTTATTGATCTATCTAATACCTGGGAGACCTGATTTTGGCCTGTTTATGAGAAATGTCTTGGGCATTAAACAAGTATCAGACCACTAGTATTATCACTAACAGCCTGAATGTACTACTGATGACCAGCAGTGGATCAGGAATTAGAAAAGGCAATCTGAGCCTTGCATATGATGAACATGGCACCTTTCCTCAGACAGAAAGGCTGGATAGTGTTTACAGAAGACTACGTGCCACAAACTAGATATAATCTGAGGCTATAAATATGTTATTAGCAAGCCTACCTCTTGAAAGCAAACATCTTAAGGCACTGTGGAAAAGCAATTTATCATCTATGGGAGTATGACATGCTAGGTTAGGTAGCAGTACAAAACCAGTAATCTGTATCACAGTTAAAGGTACCATGAGTGCTTTCAGACAGAGATTTAATTTATCCAAATAGTACACGGTGTTATGTAACACTAAATGAGAAAAAGAAATAAGAAAATAAAAAAAAAAAAAAGAAAGAAGTCCATTCTCAGGACTTATTATTATCTCAAGATTTAATTAGCCAGACAACTACAGGCTTTCCCTACTACAGCTTTTTCTAGACACAAGTAGTTAAATTGTTTAGGATTTTTGTAGTTGCCCTTCAGATGACTCTTACAATGCAGAAGAGACTTCTGGATTTACTGTTACTACATTGGAACTATTCAGTTACAGGAAAACAAGCATCTAGAGTTATGTTAGGCATCCAGAATAAATAAATAAATAAATAAATAAAAATTAAAAAAAAATAATCCTGTTTTCAAAATACATATAATTTGAAACACTTGCTTTTCAAGTTGTATTAAAAACATAAATCCTTCTCAATTTACCTAGTAATTTTCTTTAGTCTTATTGGAGATACCTGCATGCACAAAAAGAGCAGAATGGGCTTCTTGATATTAAAAAAATCTTACAAGACAAAGAAGATTTTAAAAAGCTATGGTGAGCTATTATGATTTTGTGGCAATTCAATGCAGTCCTGTCAGAAGTCTTGTAACAAGATATTGATCAGATATAGAGGACCATCATGCTTCACAGAGTGGCAAGCAGGGGCTTTTATCCTTCCTCAAAGTAACCTGAAAAGGAAAGAATCTGAAAATTGCTGATGCTAATGACATGACAGGTGCTCAAATCTTGTAACTGGCATATCTCTAAGATAAAGTTCAATTTTATTTTATTTTTATTTATGGCAGTTACTATGCTTTTTTATGATCAAAAAGAAACAAACACATTTGGTCAGTAAGAACTTTGACCTTAGATTAACAGAGACATGAAACAGGAGTGAACAAATAAAACATACACTCAGAAAGAAGAGCTTTTGCTCTCTTACGTGCTGCTTCACATAAAAGCAAGCTTTGAAGCTTCCAGGTGGTGTACAGTTACATAAATACTTACTTTTCAAAGCAAAAATAAATTAAAGTTGCAAAATTATATTAAAGTTTCATAAAAGAGTTTCTATGACAACTCTAGAAAGTTGTCTTTTACCATCCTCACTAAATACTGCTCAGCAGCACAGTAAATTTTACTTCGGTATGTGAAAAGGCAATGATTAAGCTATGTTTTTGCATTAAAAAGCTTACCAAAATGTAACGACATAACTGTTTCTTCTGGGCTTAAAAATCATACAAAAGGTTACATATTTTCACAATGGTTCATTGGGGTGCCATGTGTATGTAATTAAAGTCAAACAGAATTATAATTTCAGAAAGATTATACATCTCAAAGAGGTTTTAAATTAGCTGATATCATCAGTTATATGCAGAAGTCCCAAGAAATTCTAAATATTCAGGATTCTGGCACGCATGAAATGAAATGGCAAAGGGAATTAAATAAATTCTTCGTCAACAGCAAATTTAAACAAAGTACTGAATGGTTTTGATTTCAGTCAACAGAATTTTCACTAATATTTTAGCTAATTTCCACTAATTACTTCTGGTGTATCTAGCAGATTCCTTCCTGAGTTCTATCTTGATACTGTAAATATGTTCAGTGGAAGGATTTATTTGTGGACACAATCTGTGCATTACAAACTCTGGACTTCTGATTTGAAGAGCAAGAAACAGATTTAAAGAAATTTTAAAAAATCAAAGTTTAATTCCATGTGGTATTTGTTTATCCTGTAAACAGATTGAGATGTCCCTTCAGAATAACTTCAAACTAAAAAATCACAGACAAAAGGTAGAGAAGTCGACACCAACATGAAGATATGTATGGACTGGCCTTGCTGTCTCATATAATAGTGAACTCTACCAGTGTCAAGGGATTCGTGTTCCTGCAAAAGTGATTTGAAAACAGAACATAGACCATTAACTCTTTGGCATCTTTCCAGCTTTAATTTAGTGCATATATTGCACTCTAGCATTCACTGCATTAATTATTTTATCCTAAGCTGTGGCTCAGCATATGTTGTAGACTGAGATCTTCCTTCAGTCTTAGAATATATAACTACAAGATACACAAGAAAATTAGATTGACATGAGGACTAAATGGTCTAGTAGACTGATTTAATGAGCACAGTAGGATCTGGGCATTGAGAAATACACCATGGAACCTGTGAAATCCATTTAATAACTATGAACCAAAGCTAAACCAAAGAATGTCTGCACTTACAAAGCTTAATGCAAAGAGTTCTCTAATTACAACACTGAGGTTTGCTTTGTGTCCTCTGAATGTTTCATGCTTATGATTAAAGACAACACATCTACCTCTGCTTTTTTGGTGACCACAGCTTCCAGGTTTTAGACTCCTGCTGTCATACTGAGAGGAAACTCATTTTGGGGTGCTGTCAGCATGAAAGGAGAGCTATGCCTAAGCTCATACACCAGTTACAGCTTGAATTGACAAAGTAAAGCCAATAAGAGAAGAAGAATGCCATCAGAGTACATGTACTTCAGTACTTTAGAGGTCTCATTAGTACTGACCATATGAGGCCAAGAGCCAGTTATAGCTAACTAGCAACATTTGCACTTGAAGCCCAATATTCCTTTTTGTATTATTATTAAAAAACTAAGATGAGAACTCCTCCTAACTTACTGCTCCTATAATACCACTCTGGCATTTTCAGTCTATCCCCACGCTCCTGCAAACTCATTTCTTACCTTCCTCTAGCCTGTCTACAACTCTCTTTTGCAGGGAGGCTCACCTGTCTCTTTTTAAAACCTCATACAGTCCTGTGAGCATGCCTTGCTGTGACCTTTTATAGCTAGCTTCTGCTTTGCTCCCAGCTTGATTAATTCTGTCTGTTTTTCCTCCTCCGGTGCTCTTATTAGCACATACTTCTCTCTTATACAATCTGCTTGGCCTTGTCCTCTATTTGCCTTTGTCTCTCTCTCCAGCTCTCTACATCCTGCCTTCTATTTATGCTCTTTCAAAAGAAGTAATGCTCTCCTTCCTGTATTCCAAACATTCTTCTTTCTTCTTTCTAATATAGCCCCCTGACGGTCCTCTTTGCAAAGCCTTGCTATAATAGATTTCACCAACAGCGTTCCTGACCTTTTGTTTTTCAAAGAGTTAGTCTGTAAAATTGCTTAGCAGAGAAACCTCAAGGATGTCTGCAATGCTAAAACGAAAAGGATCAAACCTGAGTGCTTGAGCCATGACAGCGTATAATGTTTAGCTGTTCTTTTTTTTTTTTTTTTTTGTCTTGACTGTTCAGACTAGTTTTCTCCAAAGCATTCCCACTTGCTTTGGGGATAATTGATAGCAGGGATCACACTGAAGAAGAGAGAGCATAAGACTGTATCAGTTTTAGTTCTCTCTATACAGTTCTCCAGCACCACTCCATCTTGAGCAACCAGAGCACTTCAGGGAACATCACAAAGAACATTTGTACCAGATGATAAAACCAACAATCTGATGGAATGCAGAATATCCCTCATGTAATTTCAAACACTTGGAATGTACAAGTAATTGTATTCTAGGGCCACAGGAATAACACATAGGACACCCAGGGACAAGTACTGTATAGTTGTTCTGCTTCAGAAAGAACCAGCCTAAAGTAATGCAGACATGGGACCATCCAAACAGTTTGGCTTTATGGACAGGGATCTTTCCGTGTCTCCTTTCATTCCATTGTACAGATGCATTCATTCTATCCCCTGTGGAGTGAACTAGGCACGCATCTCTCACAGTATTTTATAAACATTATCTAACACATCATGATAGCATCTTCTCCATCACTGCTGTGGTACCACAGAGCTACACCTAATACTCAAGGTACATATTTCCTCCTTTTAATCAACAATTTTGTTTTTAAAGTAGGCTATGTTATCTTCATACTCAAACATGCATGCATAGCCCAATTTCCACTTAAAGGCAGAAAATGTCCACTTACACCTACAGCTGAATACCTTAAAGGCTTCCTAGTCTGGATGTTGCTGCTTCACTCCAGTGCCCACAGGCTTCCTCTCTCCTGTTATTAGGTCATAGCCTCACTCTAAGATCCATAGAATATTATAGGACTGTCCAGTTTAATAAAAACTGGATGCCAGACAGTATTCTAGTAGTTTAGCCATTGGATGTGCTACGGCACTTGGATGTGCACAAGTCGATGGGGCCGGATGGGATCCACCCAAGGGTACTGAGAGAACTGGCAGAGGTGCTGGCCAAGCCACTATCCATCATTTATCAGCAGTCCTGGCTATCGGGGGAGGTCCCAGCTGACTGGCGGCTAGCGAATGTGACGCCCATCTACAAGAAGGGCCGGAGGGCTGACCCGGGGAACTACAGGCCTGTCAGTTTGACCTCAGTACCAGGGAAGCTCATGGAGCAGATCCTCTTGGGAGTCATCATGCGGCACTTGAAGGGCAAGCAGGCGATAAGGCCCAGTCAGCATGGGTTTATGGAAGGCAGGTCCTGCTTGACGAACCTGATCTCCTTCTATGACAAAGTGTCGCGCTGGGTGGATGAGGGAAAGGCTGTGGATGTGGTCTACCTTGACTTCAGCAAGGCTTTTGACACCGTCTCCCACAGCATTCTCCTCAAGAAACTGGCTGCTCTTGGCTTGGACTGGCGCACGCTTCGTTGGGTTAGAAACTGGCTGGATAGCCGGGCCCAGAGAGTTGTGGTAAATGGAGTCAAATCCAGTTGGAGGCCAGTCACTAGTGGCGTCCCCCAGGGCTCGGTGCTGGGGCCGGTCCTCTTTAACATCTTCATCAATGATCTGGACGAGGGCATTGAGTGCACCCTCAGTAAGTTTGCAGATGACACCAAGTTAGGTGCGAGTGTCAATTTGCTCGAGGGTAGGAAGGCTCTGCAGGAGGATCTGGAGAGGCTGCACCGATGGGCTGGGGTCAACTGCATGAAGTTCAACAAGGCCAAGTGCCGGGTCCTGCACCTGGGGCACAATAACCCCAAGCAGAGCTACAGGCCGGGAGATGAGGAGTTAGAAAGCTGCCTGGCAGAAAAGGACCTGGGAGTGATGGTTGATAGTCGGCTGAATATGAGCCAGCAGTGTGCTCAGGCGGCCAAGAAGGCCAACAGCATCCTGGCCTGTATAAGAAACAGTGTGGCCAGCAGGGCCAGGGAGGTGATCGTCCCCCTGTACTCGGCTCTGGTGAGGCCGCACCTCGAGTACTGTGTTCAGTTTTGGGCCCCTCGCTACAAGAAGGACATGGAGGTGCTCAAGCGAGTCCAGAGAAGGGCTACGAAGCTGGTGAGGGGCCTGGAGAACAAGTCTTACGAGGAGTGGCTGAGGGAGCTGGGCTTGTTCAGCCTGGAGAAAAGGAGGCTCAGGGGTGACCTTATCGCTCTCTACAGATACCTCAAGGGAGGCTGTAGCGAGGTGGAGGTTGGTCTGTTCTCCCACGTGCCTGGTGGCAGGACGAGGGGGAATGGGCTTAAGTTGCGCCAGGGGAGTTTTAGGTTGGATGTTAGGAAGAACTTCTTTACCGAAAGGGTTGTTAGACATTGGAACGGGCTGCCCAGGGAAGTGGTGGAGTCACCATCCCTGGAGGTCTTTAAAAGACGTTTAGATGTAGAGCTTAGGGATATGGTTTAGTGGGGACTGTTAGTGTTAGGTCAGAGGTTGGACTTGATGATCTTGAGGTCTCTTCCAACCTAGAGATTCTGTGATTCTGTGATAACTAAATTCACATGTGCCATTGACATGTCCCTGTGAAAGTCATTGAGAACCTGTCACTCTCTCTCCTCTTACCAGCACAGTCCTTAGGACTGCGTTTCATTGTCATTGATTTGGAAATTCAGTTTGCACTTAATGTCTTTCTATGTCCTTTCCGGAGCACCACACACATCAACTGAGTCTTACTGCCCTACCAAAGTAGGTTTTTTTGACTTTCCCTGTTTTTTATAGGAACAAAATGGACTTGCTCCCACTCACATTAAGTCAGTAGTATAGATAACTGAGAGCCACAAAGTTCTGTCAATAGCTGTTACTTTCTCTCTTAGTTGTAAATGTAAACTCCAAAGAGAGCCTTAGCTGTGAGACCAAACTCCCCAGACTAAGTGCAGATCCTGCACTACAGAACAAACTCCCCCTCCTTCCACATATTCACCACACTTTACAAATATTAACTAATTAGTTAAGCTGAGGTCCCACTTAAAACCCAGATCCTTTTTTTAGAATCTGATTTAAAGCTAATTAATTAATATGAATTTCTGGCTTATTAAGCTCATCATAATGAGGACATTATTTTGATTAGTCTAATGCTGTTCTCTCTCTTATTTTTTTACTCTGAATTCAGTATCATCCTCAATGGCAAGCTAAAAATTGCTTGTTGACAATCACAGGCAATAAGAACAGCAGGTAACAGGATTGTACTCATCAAACCAGTACAGCAATTGGGTTTCCCCAAACTCTGTGACATCCAGGGTACTTTTGCTTAGGAGTATTAATAAAGGCCCACTTTTCCCATCATTTAAATCCCACATTATGTCCAATTCAAGTGGGTTTTCATAGCCCACTGGAACATTCTCTCTAAGTAGCCAATGTTTTTCTCTATTTCTGTCCTCAAGAGCACAAAGTTCCCTCAGAAATAATATTTGGAGGGAAACTCAAAGAAGCTATATCAATTCTTACTTCTGATGAGGACTGAAAACAGACAGGAAGGACCTGCTTACCTCTGTGCAAGGGTACTGTGTGCCCAGAAAGCTTAAAGCCTAGTTTGCTACTACAAATTAAGCCCACTAAATGCTTGTCTATTTTGTTGCCCACTTAAATTCAAACCCCACTAGGTTATTACCTTCTTGTACTGCTTATATGAAAAGGTACTCACTCTGTGACCTTGGAATGAAAGATTAAAAAAGCAAGTAAACAAGTAATGATCTACAAAAACATGAGTGAGAGGTATAGAGTGCTTAATACAGACTTTCAATGTAATCTTAGAGGCTACTAAGGAAGGAAGAATTATTTTCTGTTGTACATTTCCATTAGTATGTGTAGGCTGCATGCACACACTTTCAAATAAACAACTTTTCAGCAAACTTTGATGAACTGCCTAGTCATAAAAGTAACGAAGTTGCTCTGTTTTTTCATTGGCTTCATGTAATGATGTCATGCATTTTCCTTGTCACATGCTGTTTCACACTCCTCTGCTGTTTGGTGTTTAATGAATGCCAGTGAGAATTTCTTTCCTGAAGTGTAAAGTGTAGCTCTTCAAATTACCAAGCCCCAAGTTGACCTTAATTGTATCGTTAACATTAGGTAATACTGTAACTAATGGTTCTCAGTGATTCATCATGGCCAAAAGAGCAGAGTACCTACTGTTTCGCAATTTACGTAGAAATTGGGATTATTATTAAGATTACTGAAAATTTGTAATATTTGAAAGATATGTGAAAAGACAAAGCAATAATGAACGTTATCTGGATTATATTTAACAAGAGGAATCTTCCCTAGCTGCTTCAATGTTACCTTGCAAAACTGAAACCTATCTTCCCTTTCTCAGGCTCTTCTGCCTTGGACTTTCCTTAATGCATCCATCACCCTCAGGGTCATTTGTAGACCAGGAGTTTGACTCTATCTTTTCCCTCAGGTCTAACGTACCTTCTTCTGTCTATTTTATTCTTCTCTGATGTGAGACAGCAGAAGGTAGGGTTCTCTTTCCTTTGCCACCATTCTCTAGCAGCAGTCTGTCTCTTCTTAGCCTTTCTTAATATATATTCATTTGCTTACATTTTGCCCTGTCTACATCCCTTTGAATGTGCAGTGAAATTCATCTATCAAAATATCCAGCACAGGATTCAAAGTGCGTATTGCTTATTAGATTCATAACTTCCACTTAACTGGAAGGTTCAAAAAGACTGCATGCAAGGCATACTGATACAGCTGTTAGAGGAGCTTCATTGCCAATGGTAAAACAGTCACAAAACTACTATTACAAGTTTGACCTCAAAGAAGACTTTTAGAATATCATTAAAAGGCAAGGCTAAGAACTGAGGTTCGTAATTTTTAGAACCAAAAATTCATAGACGTAGATCAAGATTTTAGAATTTCCTTGTGCCAAAGGGACACACATATCTCATTATTCTATAGATGATAATTACTTATTTTTCTCTATTCTTACAGGAGCTATTGAACTTCCATCCTCACTACTGTGTTAACAAAACACTCAGTCTTAAGAGTTTAACTCCTAACTCTTTTTTTTTTTTTAATTCAGAACAATGAACATAATTAAATGAAAATCAGAGCAATTTTTCATGAGACCTGTGAGTTTTGTTGTTTCTGTTTTCTGACTTGAAAAGGAAAAAAAATCTGTGCAAAAATTCTTGTCTATTTTTCCAACTTTATTGGCTGGTGTAAAAAAATATAGCTCTCCAAACAAACTATGGTTGACGTATGTTCTCTGCTAATGTATAGGCCTTCATGAATTCTGAATAAAAGCAATATGACTTTATTTACTGTAACCTTATTATGATCATAATAACCATGACTACCCAATCGGAGGCCAGCAAGACAATTTCCTCTGAGCTCTCTTCTTCTAGAATTATTGGTATATAATCTCTAAAGATTTATTCGCCATCTATCACAGAATCACAGAATCACAGAATTTCTAGGTTGGAAGAGACCTCAAGATCATCGAGTCCAACCTCTGACCTAACACTAACAGTCCCCACTAAACCATATCCCTAACCTCTACATCTAAACGTCTTTTGAAGACTTCCAGGGATGGTGACTCCACCACCTCCCTGGGCAGCCTGTTCCAATGCCTCACAACCCTTTCAGTAAAGAAGCTCTTCCTAACATCTGACCTAAAACTCCCCTGGCGCAACTTAAGCCCATTCCCCCTCGTCCTGTCACCAGGCACGTGGGAGAACAGGCCAACCCCCACCTCTCTACAGCCTCCTTTAAGGTATCTGTAGAGAGCGATAAGGTCGCCCCTGAGCCTCCTCTTCTCCAGGCTGAACAAGCCCAGCTCCCTCAGCCGCTCCTCGTAGGACTTGTTCTCCAGGCCCCTCACGAGCTTCGTCACCCTTCTTTGGACCCGCTCAAGCACCTCCATGTCCTTCTTGTAGCGAGGGGCCCAAAACTGAACACAGTACTCGAGGTGCGGCCTCACCAGAGCCGAGTACAGGGGGACGATCACCTCCCTAGCCCTGCTGGCCACACTGTTTCTTATACAGGCCAGGATGCTGTTGGCCTTCTTGGCCGCCTGAGCACACTGCTGGCTCATATTCAGCCGACTATCAACCATCACTCCCAGGTCCTTCTCTGCCAGGCAGCTTTCTAACTCCTCATCTCCCGGCCTGTAGCTCTGCTTGGGGTTATTGTGCCCCAGGTGCAGGACCCGGCACTTGGCCTTGTTGAACTTCATGCAGTTGACCCCAGCCCATCGGTGCAGCCTATCCAGATCCTCCTGCAGAGCCTTCCTACCCTCGAGCAGATCGACACACGTACCTAACTTGGTGTCATCTGCAAACTTACTGAGGGTGCACTCAATGCCCTCATCCAGATCATCAATGAAGATATTGAAGAGAACCGGCCTCAGCACCGAGCCCTGGGGAACGCCACTAGTGACCGGCCTCCAACTGGATTTGACTCCATTTACCACAACTCTTTGGGCCCGGCTATCCAGCCAGTTTCTAACCCAACGAAGCATGCGCCAGTCCAAGCCAAGAGCAGCCAGTTTCTTGAGGAGAATGCTGTGGGAAACGGTGTCAAAAGCCTTGCTGAAGTCAAGGTAGACCACATCCACAGCCTTTCCCCCTTATGTCATGTCTTCGCTTTGTTGGCACACTAAACTGCTTTGATTTGGGGATGTACAACTGAGGTGAAGTTACCACAGTACATAAAAAAGGCTAGATAAGATGAAAAACAGAAGAGATTAAGGGGCAGCTCTAGCTCAGAAACATAATGGATTGAAAAAAGAGGGAAGGTACAAGGTGGGTTGTGCAATGGAAAAGGGAAAATTAAGGAGCAGGTACTTAATGTTGTAATTAATCTTCTCTTCCTTCCTTGACAAATACCAACACATTTAAATTATATTCTGTATGAAAACTATACAGAAATAGACAGGGAAGGGAAATTCATTCAATATTTTGTTGCTATGGAGTAATTTTTGAGCACTCGTAATTGATGGAAGGCAGAAATGATTCTCGTCTTGATCCTGCTGACTGGACTAAAGACATTACAAAAAAGTAGGTATGTTCATGTACCATAATGGCTTCCTCACATACAGATGAAAACAACATGGCATTCACTGTATTTTGTACAGAAAATGTGGCTGTGCTATTTGCTTTCTTCCTTGATGATCCACCTCTCTTTCTATCTACTCTTTGACTCACTGTTGCCTATTTCAGTATTGACCACCCTTGTGTCAGAATTCATAGTGACTGCCTCAGAGCTTGTGCCTCCACCCAGCTGGCGACACTTACTCCTCTCTTAGCTTTATCTGCAAATTTGGAAACTAGCTAGACCTCAGCATCCTTCAAGAAATTACCAAGTGTAATATGAAATGCTAGTGCCAAAACAACATGTCGTGATGTCCAGATGACAGTAACCTGAATCCAAAGAATTCAAGCCACAGCTCCTTTCCATAGCCATTTACTTAATTCCTCATAGTAGCACGCATTCCTACATCAGAAATTATAATTTCTAGTATGTTTAATTTCATTTTTGCTTGGTTTTATTAAAATGAAGAAAAAATTCATTTCCCCACTACAAAATGCTTTTCTGTACTGTTCATTATTTTCAATTCTTACAATGTATTTCCTTTATTAATCATTACACTAGACTAAACAGCTTCAATTTTTTTTATGTCCCAGTGCAAAAATGAAACTTCTATTACATTTTACCCATTTTTGAAAACTTCATACAATATTGCATATGACAGCAACAATTTCTTAAGTAGAATTATTAATTAATTAATTTCAGGATTATTTCTGTTTCATTATTAATATTTATCTTTGCTTCAACAGCTGCAGCTGAATGTCACTTGAGGCTTTAATTCATTGGGAAACAGTCATGCTTGTGTTTACACTTCAGTATATTGTCATTTAGAACTCAACAATGCCTACAAGTAGCATCTAGCATGCATAATCAAGGATTTATCAGCAATGAATGTTATCTTTTAGGATGTTGCCCATTTTTCTACCTTTTCTTCTCAACATCTTTAGGCTGACTAACCTAATTACTCTTCTGTCCTTCAAAGCTGAGAGCACCTTGACTCATCAGAGAAAACCAGGACCATTGAAATGGCAACGTACAATGGAACTGGGTAACAGGGAAAATACATTCTAGTGATTTCAGTATCTTTGCCTTGAAAATACCACCTCCTTATATTATATTTTTTGTTTCATATTTTAGCTACGTTCTGGCATATATTCAAAAGTAAAATTATGCCATATTCACAGAAAGTAGTAATTTAGAATTCATAATCATGATGACTCACACTAGAAATATTAGCCAACTAGTTATGAGAAAGTACAGCAGTATCAGGGATCCTTACTCTTCCGTGACCTAGAAATGAAAGATGTGAAATTTGTAGTAGTTGGACACGAGAGTGTGGCATTAGAGCTTGACTGACTTCTTGTGTTGAGGAAGATGTAGCTAAATACTTCTCTTGTCTGCCCATTCTCCTGATTGACATGAAGGTAAATCTGCAGTGGGTACCTGTCCTGGTTTTGGCTTGGATGGAGTTAGTTTTCTTCCTGTGCAGGAAGGTGGGAGAGGACACAGCCAGGACAACTGGACAAAAGGATGTCTCATATCATATGGCATCAAGCGAAACAGTTAATGTGGGTGAGTTGGGGATGGGGCTGCCACTGCTTGGGATCTGGCTGGGAATCAGTCAGTAGGTGGTGAGCAATTGCATTGTGCATCACTTGCTTTGTATATTCTTTTATTGTTGTTGTTGTTATTACTATTTTCCCTTTGTTTTCTGTCATATTAAAATGTCTTTATTTAACCCATGAGGTTTTTTCCCTTCTTTTTTTTTCCCCAATTCTGTCCCCTGTCTCACTGTGTGTGTGGTGAGAGTGATCGACTGGCTGTGTGATGCTTAGGTTCCTGCTGGTGTAAACCACAACAGTCCCTTGCAGAGTGAAGGGCTCAGGCTATACCAAAAGGCACAGCCCAAATCCCAAGTTCCTCACGGCAGTCAGAGAGGTTCAGATGCATAAGGACATACACGAACACATAAGGATTATACTCCACCCCCACAGTTCCCACCACAGATCCAGGAGAGGGACCAACTTTCTGGCCTCACACTCATGACTCTTTTCTAATCTTCATTCTTTCCTCTTAGAATAAGTTCCTCAATCCCCACTCTATTTATTGCCAGTATCTGCTTTTATTTCTTTGCAGTAGCATTTATACCCCTGCCTCTTTTTTTCAGAGTTCACTATGAAAATATTGCCATGCATCCTCTACTTTTATAAATCAGAGTTTCTTTCTTTTAAAGCGCATTACTCCTTTGTTGTTGTGTAGCCCTCAGTGACACCTAGAAGACACAATGAAACTGGCACACACAAAGTGGTCAAACATAATGCATATGAAAGACAGACTCTTTCCTTTCATTAACTGTGTTTCCACAATATTAGGCATCATTTAGGAGTAATTTTACAAATTTGGAGAAAAAAATAAATAAATAAATTGGCAATGCCCCTTTAAGTGATTCCAGCTTTTTTAAAAAGATATAAAAAAAATAGATAAAATACTGCTAGTGTGAGGTGTACTGTCAAGGGACATGACAGTGATAGGTTTTGAAGAGAAAGCTCAGATAAAGAGTGTTGATGAGGTAGAGCACGCTTTCTTTGTTTCTGCTTAATTTGATTCAGCAGGGGATATAACTATGAGTCTTGAGATCCGCATTCAGAGAAGAGCATAGAAATCCTTTCTCCCACAAAATAAAACTGAGCTGAGCCAATACTTCCAAACAGATCTAGAATTTTTGATAACTGCCCATCTTTTATCTGAGGTATGCTTGTCAACTCTGCATTTAGATCAATTTCATCACATTTTAGCTTAACATGATAAGGAAGAAATGGCTCCTAGGTTTGTAGGAGAAATAGGTTAGAGGCAGCTTTTGCTTTTATCATGAGTGGGCAGTTGGTAGCTACTCTTCCAGACATTTTGTCCACAAAACAACCACACATAATATTCTTAAATGCCTTGTCAGGACAAACCCAAGGATAGGAGAAGAGAACAGTAATTCAACATGTTCAGTGCTGTCAGATGCATAATAAAGGAGACTTGTACAAGCTGGAGGTTGCAGAATTGTGATTTTTCCTGTGATACAGAAATGTGATGTTATCTCCTGTCCTCCATGACACAAGTTTGGTTTAGGGAGTGAAGAATTCATTCTCACTAGCAGTGGTGTTGAGGGGAAAATGATATCTGGGCAAGAGTAACGAAGATGGGTGTTTCAGTCTGGATTATTCTTTTACCTTCCTCAGGAGACCACATAGCTATAATCTTTTCTTTTCTTTTCTTTTCTTTTCTTTTCTTTTCTTTTCTTTTCTTTTCTTTTCTTTTCTTTTCTTTTCTTTTCTTTTCTTTTCTTTTCTTTTTCAAGTCTTTTCCTTGTTCCTTATGTGAATAAGAGCCAATGTGAAGTTTAAATTTTTTATCCAAGCTGTAATTTAAAACACAGACTATAAGAGCTTTACTGGGGGAACGGGGTGGGGGGGAAAGAGGGAGAAAAGCAGAGGGAGATAAAAATTTTTAAATCTACTGAAAATAATTATTACAGCCTGCTAACTACCTATCACTGTTTATTACACACATTACTAATTAACTGTTGATTTAAAAAATCGATGTAGGTAGTAAAAAAAAAATAATCCTTGTATCCTTGGCAGACCTGTCAAATATTACAAAACAGAAAAGGAGCAGTGATTGCCTAAACCACATAGTTCACAGACCAGCCATAATCTGATTTTTTTTTTTTTTTTTTTACATATGCTATTCAATTGTGGAAACATGAATGAATAGCAAAATGAAAAAAAAAAAAAAAAAGCTAAATTTATCTTCAATTATACTTGGTCTGCAGGCTGGAAAATATCTTTATGAAAATACTCTTTTCAGTATTTGCTGCCTTTTATTCTCTTCCTTCATTGTAAAGATTTTAGAGACTTCCCGAGTTAATGCCATGCCTGATTTTTCCTAAAGGCCTCAGCCTTCTCAGCGGGAAGCTAACAGCTGGCTGCTGATATACTGCTTCTTTAACCATTTTATTATAAATACCAGGATGCAGCTGAAGTTAGGTTTATCCCTGAAAGAGAGAAAAGACAGCAGCCACATAAATTTCTTCTGCAGGTCCTGTGCTTGAGGGCTCAGTACAGAAATCAGATAACATTTCAAGCTCTATGCCTAAGCACTATTTGGTTCTTTTCTGAGGCTGCCAACAAGCTTGCCAATTAATGCAAGAAGTGAGAAGATGACCTATCCTATAGAAACTAGAAACAGGCAAAAATCATTTTGTACAGCCCAACATTGTTTTAGCAGACTATGTGGCTATGCTGATCAAATATTCCTATATCAACCTCACCTCCTATGGAAGCAAACGCCCCCAAAATCTCTTCCTGTTCCTTTATATATAGATACTTAATTATGTCACTATGGCTTCATAAGCTAAAATTTACTTAGCTCCAAAGATAATTAAAAAAATAGAAAGTTCCATTGTGACTTCACTATGACAAAAGAAGAACAGTCCATTTAGGGAACTAGAAAACACATTAAGCAGCAAGAAGAATGTCCTTGCAATTACAAAATGCAGATGCAAAAAAATCCCCTGTACCACTTATTTCATGTATGGATGCAATTTACTGGTGAAACTAGAGATTGCAACTACCTTGAAACTTCCTTTGAAGTTCTTCTCAGCCTGTTATTTAACCACAGCAGAAAAACCCTAGAGTTTCACTTTAACTGCTGGAATTCATCCTACCAGGAATCCGTTTTCTGGTGCTTGTTGCAGCCTTCCAGTGGAAGAGTCATTGTAACAATTAAGTTTGTGAAGTTTCTTCAAGAATTCTTCTCAGATATGTGGGATGCAGGAGCTCAGATGGCTGAGAGCAATGGTGGACAATACCAAAGAGGGTCTTTGAGTAACTCACACTGGCGTAGCCCACAGGTTGTAGTGGGTTTATGTGGCAAGGTTTTGGTAGCAGGGGGCCATAGGGGTGGCTTCTGTGAGAAGGATCTAGAAGCTGCCCCATGTTTGGTAAGGGCCCCACTGCTGACCAGAGCTGAGCCAGTAAGTGATGTTGTTTGCGCCTCTGTGAGAGCAGATTTAAGACAGGAAAAAAAATGCTGCGCCACACAGCAGCTGGGAGAGTGAGAGGAGTGAGGAACAGCCTTGCAGGCACCAAGGTCAGTGAAGAAGGAGGGGGAGAGGTCCTCCAGGCACCGGAGCAGAAGTCCCCTGCGGCCTGTGGTGAGGACCATGGTGAAGCAGGCTGTCCCCCTGCAGCCCATGGGGTACCACGGTAGAGCAGGGTTCCACACTGCAGCCCGTGGAGGAGACCACGGTGGAGCAGGTGGACCTGCACCAACGGAGACTGCGGCCTGTGGAAGACCCCTGCCGGAGCAGATTCCAGGCCAGACCTGCAGCCCGTGGAGAGGAGCCCACGCAGGAGCAGGTGACCTGGCAGGAGCTGCTGCCCGTGGGGGACCCAGGTTGGAGCAGTTTGCTCCCGAGGGATGGACCCTGTGGTACGGACCCATATTTGGAGCAGTTCTTGAAGAGCTGCTGCCTGTGGGAAGCCCACACTGGATCAGTTCAACAAGGACTGCATCTCGTGGGAGGGACCCCAGAGCACAGGGGACGAGAGTGACTGAGGAGGAGCGGCAGAGAAGAATTGCTATAGACTGACCATAACCCCCATTCCCCCGTTCCCCTGCGCCGCTCGGGGGGAGGAGGTGGAAGAGGGTGGTTGGGGGGGAAGGTGCTTTTGGTTTCTTTCGTTTCTCACTTCTCTAGCTCGTTAGTAATAGGCAATAAATCTTACTATCTCCCTATGCTGAGTCTGTTTTGCCCATCACAATAATTACTGCGCGATCTCCTTGTTCTTATCTCAACCCTTGAGCCCCTTTCATCATATTTTCTCCCTGTTCCTCTTTGAGGAGGGGGAGTGAGAGAGCGGTTGTGGTGGAGCTCGGTCGTCCACCTGAGCAAAATCATCACACAGGTTTGGAGAGAGAAACTATAAAAGACTAGCCTGTCTTTTTTCCTTGCTACCTCTAGATCCTCAGACCCCCCTAAAAAATAAAGATATATGAAAGTGATGATCTTTTTTTAACCACAAAAGAGAAAATTTTCACAAGTGTCCTCTGATTATACAAAAACATCCAAAGCAGATTAAGAAAATGGCAGAGGGAATCTAAAAGCAGGTACACAGAAGGATTATGCCCTTCCTGATATTAACTAAATGCCTCATGCTTAAAAGGTGGGCCCTGAATAAGGAACGCTTCTGATTATATCTGATGAATATACACTTTATTATTTCATTGCCTTTGTATTATACACCTCTGCCCATACTATTAACTGCAGAACTGGGCGTTGAGGCAAGGTGAAATGAGGTCTCTTTACTAGGCTAATTTTGCTATAGCAGCTTCTAATAAGAAAAAAATAAGAGCCAGAGAAGATTGTTTATGTATTGCAGAAAAGTAAATTTTAAAATGAAATTAGTATTGCAATAACATACACTGTGCTAGCTACAGAGCTTCATTTGTTAAGAGGCCTGACTCAGCCAGGTACCAATTCCAAATGGCTATCAGCAAGTCAGTGTTTGAAATACTAACTATCCTCACAGTAGAGTTTGACATTACTTTAGCTCAAAAACCTTGGTTTCAGATAAAGTGGGACTTTTCACTATTGCTAATGAACTAAAAGGTTAGACACTGTGTCCTTATGCCACAAAATAATCAAAACATAAAAGCAATTACAAGCTATATTAATAATATAATTTATAATCCTAAAAAGTGTATTTCTTGTAGAAGCTAACAGAATAAAAGAAGACCAACCAATAGTTGCCTGTTTATAGGATGGTTGTGAGAGGTCTTTTTCTTAGGGAACTTAGATTTTTCTACTAGTGTTGTAGGTTAACCCTGGCAGGCAGCTAAGCCCCACAGAGCTGCTCACTCACTCTCTAGTGGGATGGGGAAGAGTATGAGAAAGGTAAAAGTTAGAACTAACTCATGGGTTGAGATATATAAATGATTTAATAGGTAAACAAAAGCCGTGCATGCAGACAAAACAGAATAACTGCTTCCCATTAGCAGGCCGATGTTCAGACTTTTCTAGGAGAGTAGGGGTTCATCACTAGGGGGTTGGAAAGACAAACACTCTAACTGGCAGCGTGAGAAGCAGAAAAGACCTTAACTCTGTGGACGCACTGTTCATCAATATCAAAAACATTGGTATGTTATCAACGCTGTTTTTCAGCACAGATCCAAAATATGTCAGTATATGAGCTACTATAAAATAACTCTGTCCCAGCCAAAACCAGAACAACTAGCATTTAATGTTCTAATATTCTGTTTGGGAAGAAAGCCTAAATGGAAATAGCTGCAGAAATCTGAATATATTAGCATATATATTTTTTTCAACAATAGGAATTGTACCATTTTCCCAACACAGTTCCAGAAGATATACAAGTTGGAGTATTTTTTGGAGTATGACTTCATAAATTTTCTTGATGTTATATCTGAAAATCTGATTTTTGTTTAACCACTTCTTTTTGTCTCTGCTTGGTAGCTCTAATGAAACATATTTCTTTCAATTTTCCCCTCAGGTATTCTGTCATTCTGGTACTCTTTCCTCTATAAATACCAGGTCTTCAAAGAGAAATCTTCTTCTCAGCACCCTGGTCTCCACCTTTCCAAACCTAAATATTAATATCTGCATCTTGTTCTATTACTTCTTTCTTACCTTTGACAAATTTTCCAATCTTTCATTGTATTTTACTTCTGCCTTTTGGAGTTTAAGTTTCTTTTCTTTATACAAATATTTCTCCTCTTTCTGTTTTAGATCAGTGAATGCAAAACACAAATTTTGTACTCTTGCAGTAAAGCAATGTATCTATAAAATCTGGAGCAATTAAAATACATACACACCAGGAATGTGCATTTTTATTACAACTCAAAATTATATGAATTAAAGAATTTTTGTTATTTTTAAGAAATTTGTGTATTTCTATGTCTAGCACATGCATATGCAGAATCACAGATTCCTAGACACCTCTGCCAAAAGGGATAATGAGCTTCAGTAAAATTACACTCAACAGTATATCTCTTCCTTCCCACAGCTCTCATCTCCTAGTACTGAATTCAAAGTACTACAGAATTATATATGTTCAATCAAGAGTAGTTTGCTTACCTCCCCTTCCCAAATAGAAAGGAAGATTAAGGAAAATTAGATGGGCAGACTAGTAAGCCCTCAAGTGAAAGAAACCCTGTTGATTCAGATGGGATGAAAAAAGGGCTGTGTGATTTTAAAAGTTAAGGACTCTGGAAGAAAAATACAATTTTGCCAGTATCCTTAGCCTTAGGCTAAAAAGATAATAGATACTCTGCTTACCACAGCTTTTGCAGGACGACAGGTGGATGTATGTTCTATTTTAGGGACACAAGGCCTGTTTTTTGGTATCTTGGACTTGGAAATAAGAACACTGATAGCCACTGAAGATCTTAGCAGCACAGAGGTTGGGTTCACCCTGCTTCAAATGTTGCTCTCTCTAAGTTATTTGTCCAGGCTAGCCTAGCTATCTATGCCTCTTCAAAAGTGAATGAAGAGAGAAAATCCCATTCAGCAAGTAATTCTTCTCCTTCTCAAATAAATGAAATAGCTAGCTGTGATGAATCACTTTCTGGAGGAATTTTCTGTCTTCACTGATTTTAGATATCTACTTTGGTAGGTTATATTTTTTTTAGATGGTAACAATAAGGCAAGACAAATCTTGTCTACCAGGCCTATGGTTTTGGAACATGTACTACTTCTATTCAGTAAGTTGACATCATGCCCTTTTGAATGTAATGTGTCTAGTTGTGGACTCCTCAATATCCCAGAGAGAAACAGAGAAATCAGAAACAGTCCAGTGGATTGCAAACATGACTGCTAAAGGACTGAAGCAATTGGCATCGTGGAACATTGAAAGAAGCCAAGGGAGTGGCATCTTCAGTCCGAAGATGAGTAGTTTAAGGGGATATCTAACTGTAGTCTTCAACTACCTAGTGGATGGCTATGTAGAAAAGGGATGGAAAAAGTCAGTGTTTTCATAAAAGTGCACAGTGAAAAGAGCTGAAGCAACACTCCCAAGTTGCAGAATGGGAAGTTCCAAATAGAAGAAAAATAACCATAACAAGGAGTGTGGTCCAACACTGGACCTGGCAGCCCAAAAAGGTGGTGGAATCCTTGTCACTGGAGATATTCAAAATTCTTGTGCACATAGCCCAGAGCTGTTCTGATTGTGTGGTTAGCCCTGCTGAGCTAGAAGCTTATGATGCCCTCCAAAAGACCCTTCCAAGAAAGTCTCTAAATAGTATTTAAAACAACTTCACTGTAATTGAATGTCATACTAAGTAGAGATGAAATGGCTGTTTTATAGAAAAGCAAGGTCAAAAGATGCTACAAATGTGCAGAACTGTATAATCACAGACTCTCTGTCATTTTAGCATGAAAAATTAATTGAATTTACTTTGAAAACTGGGTCAGAACAAATTGCCTTATGCTATTTGTCCATGGTTTATACTCCATAGTTTGGCCCAGTTTATTTTTAACACATCAAAATCAGAAGCTCAGTTTACCTATAAATAGTTTGGGGAAAAAATATTTTCATGAAAACACCAGAATAAATAAAACTTGATGTTGTCAAACATTAGGCTTTGTTCTCAAAGAGATTCTCTAATATGTACTTACACATAACACTTACAGAAATGATAAAATATTGATTGAGCCTATGACTTTGGCAGTGTTCAGCTTCAAATGCTTTGGTTCAAAGCTGTGATGGCAAATGGGCAGACCTAAAACGCATGAAGTGCGAGGACTTAATGAACCATTACGAAGAAATAGCAAATAGGCTAACAACTTGATACTTAATATTTTGTATTTGCTGTGATGTCGTTACAATTTGCTAAAACTATGCAAGTGCTATTTCCAGTAGTACTGTTCCTTCACATTACATTTACATACACTTACATTCATCATAAGTATAAAAAGGAAAAAATATAGTACATGTAATATTCAATTTTGAGTGTACCAATGCCACCCTACCGAGGAATGTGGAATTCTACTATGGAAATAAACAGCATTCAAAACACTGCTTTTCTTGGATATACTCACATTTACAGTGTATTTAAATCAGATCTTACTAATTTAAGAATGTTTTAGCACTCTTTACTCTGAAGAGCTGCAGATAAAATAATAACAATAATGAAAATAATGAAAAACCATTACCGTTATTATTTAATCACTTAAAGATCTGGATAACCAAGATCTTAATAAATTTAATATGCATGAGCAATAGTATCAATGGCCTTAAATTTAATTCAATTTTTGTCTGTTAAATCATAGCATTTACTAGAGAATTGGCTCACTAAAGTAACACTATAGAAAAACATGATAAATACATAGAGTACATATACATATCATGTACATATATATTACACATATACGACCTAAAGACAGTTAAAATATTTGTCTTATAAACTTGCTGTAATGTAGCATCATGTAAAGTAACTAACATGAACATAATCACATAAGTAACTTTTGCCACAGATTTTTTTTAATAATCAATTTTATGACTAAGCAAAATTCTGTGTTAGCTTGTTGTACCATGCTTGCTTCCAGGAAAATACACTGACTATTGTAGCAACAGAACCTGGTCCTGCTGGTTTATGAAGTAAAAACTAGCAGTGTCTTATAGTGCATTTTCCCTGCATTATCTGTGCCCTTCCCCCCAAACCAGCATGCTCTGATAACGCATTCCACTTGGGAACTCCAGAAACACAGCATGGCACAGTGTTGTCCCGCTCCTGGCTGTATCTCTTTTAAGATCATTTCACCCAGAATCTTACTTTTTTCTGCCAAGCAGAACATCTACTGTAACACACCTCCTATTCCTAACAGATGTTTTCTGCAACATTCATTAGAACTCCAAATCTTCTTTCAGCATTTTAGAGTCCGTTTTCCTTTTGTAACCACCATGTTTCATGCTAAAGAGAACATCTCATTAATTATTTATTCCTTGATTTAATGCAGTGCTGAATAAAGAGTAGCCAAATGGCTTCAGCTTACACTTTGTGCTACAGAAAACCCTGAAAAAGGATTCATGTCAGCCACGATGATTTTCGAGTGTGAATCCTCTAGAGCAGCTGCATTAAATGTTTTATCTAGCCCTTCTTTTGAATCTAATTTTTCCAGGTATTACATTTCTGGAGATCAAGAATAAAAGACGTGTAGACTGAGCAGCATGTCAAATGGGTTACTCTTACTCAGCATTTGTCTTTTCTGTAAATTAATGTCCTCTCTTAGTAACCCAGGAATGCATGACAAGCTCCTTCAAACTCTCTTACTATCCCAGGAATGCATGACAAAACAACTCCTTCAAAGGGAATCACAGAAATCCTCATGAGAGCTTTCATTGTGTATATTTTTGATAAATTACTTTCAAAAACACTAGGTCAACCTCAAAGTGAAATGTATATTAAAGAGAAAGATTTTCTTCAAATATTAACACCAAGTAGGTTGGAGCTTCTTGGGAAGTAGATACTATTTCACATTATGAGAACATGACATGCAGGAATCTAAGACTAGAATTATATCACAGATCATCATCTTTTACAGCTCCAAGATGTATAATTAGATTCCAGCTTTAAAATATTTTATATTTTTAATATTTAAAACATGTTTATAAATTATAAAGAACAGTATTTTTGTACAGGAGGAATAAAAGAGTCCTCCCTTGACAACAACTAAGCACTCAAGCAAAACCCATAGTCAGCCTTCTGAGGGGAACTGGGAAAGGCAGAAATAAATGCACCATACGGAAAGATTCCTAAAAAGTTGGGGGGAAAAAAAAAAAAAGTTTTTTTTTTTTCCTTTCTGTATGATCAGTACACTTTTCACTATAATGAATTAAGTCATATAAATGCCTCATGTCATGAGTCTCAAGAACAGTTTTGGTCTTAGGACAAAAGGATTAGGTTCCTTTGCCTTCCCATCCCCAGCATCAATTAATTCTATAACCTGTAAATTTGTATTGACTCATCTCACTTATTTAGCTGTAGGGACCAAGGATTGACAGCCTTAACCTAAGGAAGCTGGAAACTTTAAATGACATGCATTGGAATTTGTGGAGTATCCCTTTGGTAAGTAAAAGTTTACACACCTAATTATTAATGAGATTGTTTCTAATCTACTTAATTAAAAAACTAAATAGTCTTTCCATGACTTTAACCTTCTGAAGATAAGAAACTGAAACAGAGTCAATACTATAATACAAAACCTAACACTTGTTTCAAGCAGATCATCTATTATAGTAAACACATCAGTCAGAATTTGGGTGATTGTTATTCCCACTCCAGTGTGTTCTCCAAATGGCAGAATACATTTCATTCAAGTTGGTATTTACAGAAGAAATACCACATGCTGTAGAGAAAAGGTTGCGGAAAGAGTAAGCATTTCAGTCAGCTATTTTTTTGTGAGAAGCTTACTACTCTTGTCCCACTGCAAAAAATGACAGAATTCACAGTAGACTTCAGCCATTACTCCTTACGCTTGCAGTCATTTGCAAGTGAAAAAGCTAACAGCAAATATTTGTAATCATATTTCTGAAAATAGACAGAAGGTGTAGTGAAGTGATGTTCATAATGGCAATTTTGAAAGAAAGAGCGCTTTCAAAACTGTCTAAGTCAGTTCACCCACTTACAGCAGCAACTTAACACAAAAAAATATTGCACATATATATGAAAACTGTAGAAAAAAATAATCTAAAAATAATCAGAAATTTCCCTTGCATGGCTGAGAACAAGCATTTTTAGTTCAATTAGCAAGAATTCAATACAAGACTTAATGTATGGTTAAGTTAGCCAAAGAATCCACAAGATTCCCACATTCCTCTAAAAATATTCATATTGCAACACTGGATGATGCTAACATTCCAGAATCGATCATTTGTGTAGTATTTAGTAATGAATTTCATGTCATTTTTATCCTTTTTTCACATATATGAAGAGATAACTATCCCAACCAAAATCTAAAAAATTCCTCAAGATTTTCAAAGACAGGATTTCAATAACATTTGGGAAATAGTTGCTGTTGAATGTATTTGCCACAGAGTCAAAAATACTAACAAAATATGAGAGATTAAAAAGGTAGATTCTCAAGGAACATAAAAGATGACCTGTTGAAAGCAAAGAGAATTGAGCTGAATTTAAATTTAGCTTCAAAACATATGCAATACCCCTATGACTGCAAGAAAATATCTGTAGTATAAATAGCAATCTTTCACTGTTGTACTAACGTAATTCCAACTGCATCACTTCTTAAAATCATCTTATATTTTATTTATTTCTCAATTGAACTTCTGACATATTAGCATACTTATGTTGTTGCATCAATAAATCCATATTCACAGTGATGAAACCATTTGAAAATAGTAACTCAAAAGTGATATGTTTTTCATACATCTGAGTTCTACTACAGATGCTCACCAACTTGAACTGAAGTTTTGTGAATTAGAAGTATGTAAGTTATATGGTTCAAAAGCCCTCTTTGTCCTAGTCAAAGATATCTGGACTCATAACTATACAATAACTACACTGAGTGCAGTTCTGAGTTCATTGCAAAGACTGTAGCTGAAGTCAGGTCCATAATAATTGTAAAAACATGAAACAGAATGACAAATAAGAGTAAATAAAATAAGTAAGTGTGGATATACAAAATTTCTATTGGGGATAACACCTTATTTTTCATAACTCTGTGGAACTTTACATTTGAGATTTATTTAATTTTTGACACTATTCAAACTAGGAAAGTGCATTTCTGATACCCTAATTCCAGAGAATAACATTTCTAGACAGGAACATGGTTTTTTCTGTGCAGTTTTGAGCAGAAACTCTGTCAAGAAGACAGAATAATATCAAGTAAATCAGCAAGTCAATACCTACAAATGAAAGGGATACTTTTGGAGACAAAAGCTCTGCCCACAGTGCATGATTCAGTCTGAAAGAGATGACTGCTTACTCCTTGCCGTGGATGTTCCTGTGCCTTCATCAGTTTCAGTGATAAGAAAATTACATTTCTATATCTATTTTTCCTCCAACTTCCTGTTCATACTGCCAGAAAGAGCTTCATACCTGCAGTGCTTTGGTGACACAGTAGTAAGAAGTTTAATGTTGTAGACTATGGTACAGTAGGAATTTCAATACTGTTCCTTTTTAGATACCCAAGCAAAATTAAAAGGAACCTCAAGACTGCACACATATATGTGCAGACATACTGATTCATACACTCAGTATGGACACTAATATGAACAATTTCACAGTGGGCTCATAAGCACAGGAAAACATGTCCTGAAAGAGGTGGCAATGAAGAAAAAAATAAATAAAAAATCGTTGATTCATTGAAAACATCTCATCCTATTTCATCCTATTTGCAAATACAGTTTGCACTTCAGAAGAGCCTAAGTTAAAAGAGAAACCATTAACTATCTTCAATATGAATCTTAAAGAAGAAACACTGTTCTGAAGCTCTGACAATTCTTTTTCCTTCTGCATTTGTTTATCCCTTCCTAGTGAATTTGAGTTCTGAGTTCCCTAAAATCTTCTCAGCAGGCCTACAACATCATCTTCACCTAGCACACTTCAGTTACATAGAGCTCATCACTTTGTTGTGAAAAGATATGCAGCATACTAAGTAGAGGAAGAAAATGACTTCTCAACTTGCTGTCTGCTCAGTTGGAAAACACACTTGAGGTTTAAACTCTACACCAGGACAGATCTGGCAGATATAGCAGAGGAGTCAGTTCAGTCTCATAAAACGGTTTGGTACAGAGTGCTGACTTAATAGCATCTAAAAGTGGAAAGTACAGTGCCAGCAGGGATGGAAAAGTAAACAGGTGTTGTCACTGCAGGAGAGAGTGATATGTAATGTTATTGGTATTCTTACTGCCTCCATTCCAGACAGTATAAGCTGATTTATGAAATCTTGTGGTAAGAAAGAAAATCGGCAATTCAGGAAGTAGCAAGACCTGCTACTTGCAGTTAAGTCTGAACACTAAGATAATATCCACTGTGTCACTGTTAGTAAAGTCATACAAGGGTCAAGGTCAGACAAGTGAATGTGCTATGGTATTAATTGCTGGATGTATTAGGCTTATATGACGCTATATTTTGGTGTTTGGTGGAGGAGGGAGGGGGGGTGTAGGTGTGACCTCTGTGAGCAGAGCTCAGCAGCTTCCCCATGTCAGACCAGAGCCAGCTCCAAAAGGGACCCACTGCTGGACAGAACTGAGTCAGTGAGTGATTCTGGCTGGGCCATCTCTCATTCTGAGAGATGATTTAAGAAAGGTGAAAAAACAAACAAACAAACAAACAACAACAAAAAAATCACTGTTGTGCAACAGCAGCTGTGGAAGAGGAGCAAGAAAACGTGAGAGAACCAGCCCTGCAGACCCCAAGGTTTGGAGGTGCTCTAGGTCTGGAGCAGCCGTTCCCCTGCGGGCTGTGGAGAGGCCCCTGGTGGAGCAGGCTGTCCCCCTGCAGCCCATGGGTCCCACATGGAGCAGATCTCCACGCTGCAGCCCATGGAGGAGCCCACATGGAGCAGGTGGATGTGGCCTGGAGGAGGCTGCGGCCCATGGAGAGCCCCTGCAGGAGCAGGCCCCGGGCCAGAGCTGCAGCCCGTGGAGAGGAGCCCACGCAGGAGCAGGGGGCCTGGGGGGAGCTGCCGCCCATGGGGGGCCCGTGCTGGAGCAGTTTGCTCCTGATGGATTGACCCCATGGTATGGAGCCGTGTGGGAGCAGTTCTTGAAGAGCTGCTGCCTGTGGGCAGCCCCAGGCTCAGTTTGGGAAGGATGACATCCCGTGGGAGGGATCCCACGTGGAGCAGGGGCAGAGAGGGACTGTGAAGAAGCGGCAGAGACAAAGTGCCAGGCACTGACTGCAGCTCTCATTCCCCATTCTCATACTCCTGTACTGCTCAGGGGGAGGAGGTAGAGGAGTGGATGGGGAGAAGGTGTTTTCAGTTGACTTTTATTTTCTTACTGTTCTCGTCTTCTAGTTATAGGCAATAAATTATAGCAATCTCCCTACACTGTCTGTTTTGCCTGTGATAGTAATTGGTGAGCCATCTTCCTGTCCTCTTCTCAACCTTTGAGCCTTTTTTTATCACATTTTCTCCCCCTGTTCCTTTGGAGGTTGTGGTTGAGTGTACTTCCTCATTACTGTAAAACCACCAGACTGGAATGGAGCTTGGAAATTGAAATTTCTATGCACAAGACCAGTCATTCTATATTATAACATTGGTAACTCCAGAAAGCTTGATTTTGGACCTATTTTTGAATGCTCTGTGTTTATAATATTACTTACAGTATTTTGCCAGAGATTGATTTTAAATCTTAAATTCTAAATGAAATATGTTTACTTGTTATGAAGTTGGAAATTAATGAGTTGGGCAAGAACAGAAGATAAAATAATTGCCTCAGCTAACTACATTCCAGCATGATACAACAGGGTTGATTTCAAAGATGTACCTCCTTTCTTCAGTGGATTAGATTAATAACTTGCCTATGATATCTTCCAGCTAAATTATTGCTTCCCAAAACACATCATAAATGCAACCAAGAACTGACTATTGTCCCAGAACTATTGGAGGTCAGGAACTATCAGCACTTTCAGTGGCAAAAAATGCAATGCTACTTTGAATTTTTATGCACTGTTTCACATTTATCTATACACAGAGTAATTGATTATTATTTTGTTTTGCACGAGACTCAGAACTTCTCTCAAGTAGACTAGCATACATTATTCTGATTCAAACACTTTCCTGAGATAGACAGTGCTTTGCTTTCTTTTAAGGGCATCTCATTTTCTGTATCAGGCAGTAGCTACTATATCCATTTAGAAACTTTGCCTAGGGGAAACAATTAAAACAAACGTAATGACTTTTTTATTAGTTAAAAGGTTTCCTTATTAAAGTTCTGAGGCCTTTAGGTAAAATTCCAACAATACGAAGTTGCATTAAGGTCAAAATTACACTGCTAGAAAGTTCTTTAAGGTGAATACCCAACAATAGAAAGAGGAGAGAAAAAAAGAACAGGAAGAGAAAAGTGAGAAGCCAATATTCAAGATATACAAAGACAAAGACATCCTGGCCTTGAATGAAATAATTCTGCAATACATTTTATCAATGTAGAAATAAAAATACATAGTGTAGTTGAGGTAGCACTGTCCACTGATTTCCTCCTTCCCTGTTTAGATTAACTCTGCTCCTCATTTTTTCCTCTGTTATGTACAAAAATATCATCGTGTATCTTTAAGAAGGTGCTTCAGTTTTCCCCAGAAAGGGACATGAAAGTTTCTGCACATAATTTATGTGCTTTTGCAGCACTTTAGACATTTCAGTGCAAAAGGTTATGCATAATTGTGTTATATTGCTCTCATTATTACACAGCATGCCCAAAGCTAGCTCTAACACTTATTAGGTGCCCACAGGCATCCTACGCAAAGAGGTACTGAATCCTCAACTTTTTTTTTTTTCTTTTTTTTTTTTTTTTTTAATTCAGCTTAGCAGAGATATGCTATGAAATTGTAGACAAGCTGGGCTATAAGTGTGCTGGATGACAAGATGGGAATCCAATGGGATTTTGGAAGATTGGAAAAATGGTGTTAAAATTTTTGGATGCAGTTCACTAAGAACAAGTATACCATTCAACAAATATTTAACCCAAAAGTTCAAAGGAAGGAAATGCACCTAATTAGCATTCCTTCAAAATGGACCCTGGGCATAGTGTAGTTGTAGAAACTGTATCAATTTATCATTTTTTTGGTTATATAATCATTCAAGAATTATGTCAGATTGGGGTGGATCAATGTGGCGATATTCTGGTACTCTTCCAGCCTTATTTATGTTGTCCAGTGAACATATGTGCACATAAATGACTACATAATGCTCATTCATATTTTCATGAGGCTTTTTTTTTTTTTTGAAGAACAAACCAGCAAAAACATCAATACATTGATAACAGTGAAAAAAAAGTCTCAGTTCCTGACTTTATCTGATTAGTACACTGTATAACTTTTTACAGTCATGACATAAGATCATAACTTCATAGTTTTTCAAGGTATGAAATTCTAATGATGTGTTTCATTGTTAATATTTATGCCACAGTACCTTTAACAACTGCAGTACTAACATAAAACTAATTATGCTCAGATGTGATGTACTTGTCTAACTTTTTGCTAGTTTCCCTGAGTGATGTTATGTCATCCACATTTAAGTATGCACCCTATTGATTTCAATCAGAAGTTTTGCTTAGAGCTGATGACACAATATGGTCTACTGATATTAAAGAGCATATGAATACTCTTTAAGCAGGAAGATAAGCATAGAAAATGATCAAAATCTTGTGTTTTGTCATGCTGTTTTATTCCAAAGTGGCTAAAATAGAAGAATCGTACCAAATGTTTAAGGAAGGAAGTCTATTTATCTTGTACCAAATTGTCAGTAAGAGGTGATACAGTCAGAAACTACAAGAATTTAAACAGGGAATATAACTTCAAAAAATAAAATAGTCTAAAAAAGGAAAAAGGCAAAACACCTGTCAAAATATACAAGCAAATATTTTGAATCTGACAGATTCAGATTAGAGTTAAAATATAGAATCATAGAATATCCTGAATTGGAAGGGACACACAAAGATCAATGAGTCCAAATTCTGGCTCTATACAGGACCACACAGAAATCAGACCCTGTGTCTGAGAGCGTTGTCCAAACGCTTCTTGAACTCCAACAGGCTGGGAGCCATGACCACTGCACTGGGGAGCCTGCCCCAGTGCCCAACCACCCTCTGGGTGCAGAACCTTTCCCTAACCCCCAGCCTGACCCTCCCCTGTCCCAGCTCCATGCTGTTCCCTCGGGTCCTGTCACTGTCCCCAGAGAGCAGAGCTCAGTGCCTGCCCCTCCGCTCCCCTCGTGAGGGAGCTGCAGGCCGCCATGAGGCCTCCCCTCAGCCTGCTCTGCTCTGGGCTGAGCAAACCAAGGCAGTTCAGCCACTCCTCATACACCTTGCTCTCCAGACCCTTCACTATCTTTGTAGCCTTCCCTTGGACACTCTATTCTATTTTTATGTCCTTCTTAAGATGTGGTGCCCAAAACTGCACACAGTAGTGCTGGAGGTGAGGCCACACCAGCACAGAGGAGAGCAGGACAGTCCCTTCCCTCAGCCAGCTGGCAATGCCCTGCCTGATGCACCCCAGGGTATGGTTGGCCCTCCCAGCTGCCAGGGCACAGTTTTTAATAATGAGGAATTACTAAGCCATTGCCTCTGAAATCTCTGCAAATCTAAAAGCTTAAGTGAGTATAAAAACCAATCATCCCATTTCAATAGAATTCAGCATTCAGTTGGTCTCCATGTGGATGACAACATATCCCACACAACCACACACATCCTTTATGGAGCAAGGGCCCACACCCTCCTAAACTGACCTATAAAGAAGTCTTATTCAAGCTAAAATATGCAAGAACAATAAAGAAAGTGCATGTAACTTTGGACAGGGAAATCCTTTAGACTGGGAAATTGGCCCTGGAAGAACTGCTTGAAATTCTTTCAACAATAAATTACCAACTTTGATCAATTACTGCTCTGAAGAATAGAAGGTAGACATTATTTTAAAGTTGAGTTGAAGTGTTTTTATTTATTGGCAAACACTGCCTTTCTGATGGCAATTACTGTGATTTTTCATTCCTCTGGCTCCTTTTGTTCCTATTAACTAAGCATTACTCAGCACAGACAAGCATTGTTTTTAAGAGCTGATTTACCCCTGCAAATCTAGAGGCTTTTGTACTACCAGTCTTCAAGGACAGCCAGGGCTAATTGAGCAAAGGTGGAGCAACAAAATGAGTAATTGTGTCGGTAGTCCTGAAAAGTACAACCAGACTGGTAATTGCATACAAGTACATGTCAAAGTTTATCCTTAGGGCTGTGAGGTACTAGTTGCAGCCTTTGTTTTCTCAAATTCACTCCTGATAGCTTCATGCTCTGCAGTACTGCAAAGAGATAGCACCCTGAGGTTATCCAATGGAGAAACTAGGTATCTTACATTATGTTTAAACATAGTTTCTGAAGCATACAAACATATTGTCTTTTAGTGTATTTCTGTACAGAGTTATCTTTGATGAGACTTTGTATGATTACATGGTTTGATAGAAATCCATCCTATTTCTGCAACGTATCCTCAACTCCTAAACCTTTGGAGACATTATATGCCAAATAGCAAGCATATAAGAAAATATTATTTATTCAAGTGGTATTTAAATATCTATAGGCATTAAACCATATGATGAGTGTTATCAGCGACATATTAAACATATTAAAGATAAAATAGGCACTTTTTTTTTTTTTAAATCCAATTTCTATTACTTTAATCAGTAAAGCTGTGAATCTCCCAAACCTCTAAAATGTGTAAGGCAGAACTGAATTAAGTAAACTGCCAGGATTAATGGGGAAGATACTTCTCAAGCTGTATTTTGGCTGACCTTCATGATTTAATTGGCAGTGCTGTAGAATATCTAGTGTCAGATAAAGAACTGGTTGAAAACTTGACTGCAAGCATTGTGTGAAAATGCAAACGAATGTAATTAAGATGCGACACAAACACTTGCATTCATATTTACTCACATGTAGGACCAAACCTACATCATTTGGACCACACAACTGTATTCTCAGACATGGATTTTGGTACCTTCAGTTAGGCATCAAGAAATAAAAAGCCTATTTTATTTTCTGGGGTTTTTACATTTTTCTTCCAACATGTATTTTCTCTCAAGTTATCAGATCCCTAACTAACAAAGTTGCAACAACTGAACTTACTGAGTTGACCTCGAGGATGTGGGTATCAATGTGCTCCCTACCAAATGCTGGTACTTCTTGCTACAGTGCTATTAGCATCTTAGAAAACCTCATCTGACTTTTCATAGAAAATATGACTGCTATAATTGAATTTAATCCAGAGGTATGTATAGGTTCCATGACTTGAGGTGAGAAAAGAGGGTAAATGAACCAAACCCCTCCAGACATAAAATAAACTTAGATAAAGAGGTCAGTCAGCATTATGCATATCTAAAATTTTCTTTTGTCCTTTGTGCCTCTCATTTGTGAGAATAGCCATCCCAAGAATCATGGAAAAATCTCTAGTAAGAAATGCTGCATTAAGTATCTGTAGGTTTTGCAACAATAAATAAATGATCAACTTTTACGAAGAAAATTAGACACATTAAGGCACTGAACAATTCTAAGAATAATCTCTTTGCTGTTCTCTTCTAAGTTAAAAAAAAAAAATAAAAATAAAAATAAAATAACCCAAACCCCAAAAAACTCTGTTTAAGCTCTGTTTAAGTTCTTGAATCACCCTGAGGTTATTCCAAGGCCACAAATCTCTGAAGGGAAAAATTCCTCATCCCTTGAAGAGCTACCCGAAAAACACTGTTCTGAAAATGACTTTATGTCAAGGACATATTCAGGAAGATTTCTATAGTTGTCTGTAAGTTAACAGACTGGAAGAATTAGTCTTTTGCTTTTCAGAATCCATTACATATGGAGAGCTTCAGATGATCTATCACTTCACACAGTGAGAGACAACTCCAAATTAAAATTTCCTTTACATAGCTAGAAGAAGATAGATTTTAAGACTGCCTCCCTGTTTTGTTGTTGTTTGTTTTGTTTTCCAATACTTTCTTTGCCTCAGTAAATTTTGGCTGGTTTTTTTTTTCTTGCTTCCTTGTACAGGCTTCATCCTCCAAAAGAGAGGAAAAAAAATAAAAACATTGAGGAGTCTTCTTTGGTTACCTGTGAGAGGGAGAAAGGGAGACTGCCCATATCTAAGGATCTCTCACCATTGTTCACTAGACTGACAACTGAAGATGAACACTTCATCATGACATATTCAATTGATGTGCTAATTTATCTGTGCTTCACTTACTCTTGAAATCACAGGGTGAAACAATCTATCACAATCTGAATCCTGTGTATACTGCAATTAGGCAATGGTGACACATCTTTATGCAAATAAGCTTCCAAGCCACTTGCTACTTGTGAAGAAGCAGCAGCTCATGATAATACATTTCACGGATTCTCAGGTGTTCACATATGATGCTGGTTTTATTAGTGAAAAATAGTGAGGACAGAGACTAATTTTGGCATGGATTACTGGTCTATACATTGATTATATTAATTTTTAAAATACAGAGATTTTAACACAAAAAAACATATTTTAATTCTCCCTGTATGCTTGTGAGATAGCAAGAGACCTACAGGTCACTGCAGTAATGATAAGTCACCGACTCATCATGTATTCTTCTAACCTGACTTCTGCTGGAAATTCAACACTGGCAAAGAAAAACACAGCCACTGTTCATTTTTGTGGGGCACAACTGTGTGTCTAAAATATGTAGTCTGTACTAGTGGGAAGAGACTTAAATTTTTTGTAGTCTTTCAGTGATGGCTGCAGAGTAAACATGGGAAAAAGAAATCCTATTAAAGATCTTTGCTTTTAGCTGGTTCTCAGGGTGGCTTGACTTAGAACGAGTTCCAGTTTGGACAAAAACGAAGTATGTCATAACTGATTTTATAAAGGAAATTTTAAAAGGAACTGGATTTATTTTCTCCTACGGGAATCACAAGTGGTCTTATGCAAAAGTTAGAAATGCTAGAGTCTATGATCATGAAACTTGGCTCTCATTTGATTAGCTACTGGTCTACTTAACATTTTCTGAAAAAGGCAGAACGCTCTTCCAAGTGCTATTTCCTAATACATAAAACACAAACAACCACCCCTTCCCCAATTCTTCACCAAAAAGGGCATTCAAAATAATGGTCCTTTAAGGTAATTGGGCAGTTCACATGACATGTGAAAAGAGGCTGAGAAAACTGGATTTTTGAATCTGGAGAAGATGAAGGGAGTGTCTTCATCTACTTAACAACATGTTTCAGAGAGGACACAGCCAGTCCCTTCTCACTAGTACACACTAAAATATATATCTTCCCTTTTCTTGACATTTAAAGGATACTGCAAGAGGTTTAATTTTATCTCTTCCCTTATAGTAGAAGGCCCAGGCAAAAGCTTTAGAAGAAAAATAGAAAGCTTTTTCTATTACTTTTTTTTACATGCTAGCAAATTCATATGTTCATGAATATATTTGTAATGTCTAATTAATACCCATTGCTTTTGCTAGATTTGTAGGTGATTGAGAGGAATTTTGTTAAGAAGTATCACTCAGAGAAAAACAGTTATGCCTTTTATGTCTTATATGATCTACCCTGAATAGACATGTAAGCAGTTCTGAGCCCTAACAACTGATGCATTAAAACAGATTTGCAAATCATTTTCAACAAGCTTACAAGAGAATTCCTACCATTTTATTAAGTTAGAATCTTATTACAATCTAGCTGCTTCATTGGTATGTATTTTTACAACTGAACACTCTGAATTGACAGGCTGTCCTGCCTTTATCATTCTTTCTAACCAACAAATAAGGTCACTAATAGCTTTCTGAATATTAAGAAAATTTCTGTATAAGAACATACAAGGCAATTAACTTATATCAATGTTCCTAGGTTTAGTATGTCATCCATAAACTCCTGCAAAGCTTTTCAATATGGTCAACGGTACATAAATTAAGGGAGTACCCGCTAGCATAAACTGGTAACATAAAAATAGGAAAAACAAATGGGACTACTAAACCATGTTCTTAGCAATCCTCATTATGCTAGCAAAGAGCTAGCTTAGTGTTGCCCTGCTATACCTAGTTCCCACCTGTGGAGAGCAGATTTTCAGGACTACATCCTTATGCTAGAATTGCACTCTCATGGAGTTTTTACCTTGGGATTCTACAGCAGCACTTCATGCCTATACTTGCATGGTCAAGACCAGGATGACTTGTGATGGTCTCACATTTTCAATACAATCTAATTCTGTCTCATCACTGTACAATTCTATCCCATATGCCCCATCAGGCTAGGGCAAGCTGTTTCAGTCCTCTGTGGACCTTTTTGCAACAACTCAAAACTTGCCTTGATTGCATCATTTATTGTCTGCCTTCTTAAATTCACCTTGTAGTCATTTCTGTTGCAGTCTTTTCTCTCTCTTGCAAAACATTTAATGGCTCTCAGAAATAGCTGCTGTATTTCACCTAGCTCTGTTGCCTCTAATATTGGTAATGTCAGCCTTTGTTCATTTCCACTGTGTAATCACCCCTACTATAGTAAATGTCGTCTCAATATAAACACTTTAGAACATTCAGCATGATCTACTACATAAAAATATACATTTTTACCAAGCGATCAAATGCAAAATACACGGTAACTGGGCCGACGCACCAGTGCACACTGCAAACATAATGTCGTGCATCATTTCTTGTAATGACCCCTCAGCTCATAGGGAAACTCACAGGCCGTGAAATTTTTGTACTTTTCTCTCAGCACTTTAGTTGAATTGGTACACGTGTAACATGCTTCAAGCAGTTCTTCAGCTGAGGGGAAAAATACTGCAATGGCTAAATAAATTAAACAGATAAATAGATCTTGGAAGAAAATGAAAACATGAAAAAGATTATCTGTTTTATTGCAGAACATATTTTCAGTTAGGAATAACAGCAAAAAAAGACAAAGAACTAGGAAGAAAACAGGTTTCATCAGTGCAGTCAATGACTCTGCACTGAGTTTAAATTATTTACAAAATTCAAGATATCTGAATATTTCTAATGAATTAGAATGATTAAAAGCCTTGTAAAAAATACTAAGTTTCTTCAAGAATCTACTTAAAAAGAAATGTAAACCTAATGAACTTTTTTTCCTTGTGAAATCATAACTTATTCAAAGAGGAAGCAAAGCTTGCAGCAGTTTTGTGCAGCGATACATCATTTGCTTCACATATAAACAAGAGATTAAAACCCCCACCTCCATGCAGAGCACAGTTAACAATGGAGCTAATGCACACATTTTTGGTGCTTCTGTGGCTATCAGTTCTCCTGGCTCTCTCCTTGAAAGAGCTATGCAAGAACTCATAAGAACTCATTGCGAGAGGGGAGAAACTCTTGTGGAGTTCTCCAGATTTGTCTGAGAGATGGCCATGGTGAGTCCAAATAAATCCCAAACTAATTTGGTCTGAAAGCAATTTCTTCAGTTTCCAGTGCAAATTGGTTTTTATTTATTTATTTATTTATTCCAGGTAAAGGTCTAGCCCACACAGGTGCACAGGGATGTGTTCTATAATATGAAATTTAGAGCAATCCTTTTATAACTGATTCTTCTCTTAATTATCAATACTCCACAATTATCTTGTCACTGCATAATTTAAAGGAAACCTCAGATGATACTTTAAACAATGCAGGAGGGAAAGAACTTCCATAGGCTGAGGTGTGTTACATCCATTGCTATATCAGCATCTCAGAGGCAATTGAGATGTCTGAATTCTGAACTACCTGTGAATATTTCAGTATTCAGTTCTGCTTCCAACTAAGAAAGGAAAGTCACTGCAAAAAATGAAGAACAGCTAGGAAGCATGATCTTAAGGAAAAAATCCAACAAAAATATTTGATGTACAATTTTCAACATGCTTTTAAAGTCAGTAAAAATTAGCATCATCATTTTATATCTGGAGAAACTGAAATTGGCAGTTTAGCCTGTATATTGTCTGTCTCTTCACACTCCTAAATCTGCTAGGTCATCCTTTTATTAGCCAAGCCTGTGCTGAAAAAACTGTCAATGTCCCATGATTCAGTGAATCCAGGTCTACCTAGTCCTGGTCCCTTCTCTGATAGCTACCAATCTGTCCTAAGTCTACCCAAGCCTAAGGACTTCTGTTAAGATTTCCTTGATTATGCTTCTGCCTTCCCCTTGCCACTGCATGGATCCTACCTCTTCCTGCTCTTAGTTGTGGCTATGCTGGTGCTGAAACTAGAATAACAAACCCATTGGGATGCAACTGATTATGGCCAAAGTCATTCTGGTACCTCTGTGCTGCAGCAGAGGAACAGTGCAGAGGCCCTGACACTAGTCCTGGACAAAGTTAGCACTGATCCATGTGTCTCATTGCTTGGACTGCATCAAGACAAATGTCGACTTGTAGAAATCACTTTCACAGATCGTATCATCTTATTTTGTGGGTTTCAGATTTATGCAGAGACAGTAACTGTGCAATACGCTGTACAAAGTAGGCAGTAGGTCTTCCAGTAACAATATCTGCTGCATGATAGTGTAGTGATTTCTCTTCAGTTGGTTCACTGGGGAAACAAAGTTCATTAGTGATATCTACAGACACTGGGATTCAACCAATGCATACCAGATCAAAATAACATTGTGAGAGTACGAGAATTTTAGTGGATTTCTAATACATTTCAGCTTGCAATATAATTCGCCTAAGATGGATGTAGCAATCTATCCAAAGACTGTTGGAATCTAGCTTAATAAAAACCTATAGAGAAAGAGAGATCCTTTTGCTTCTTTCATATTATAATATACTATTTTACGAAGTACCCAACCTTGCTATGCAAATGAAAAAAAATGTAATCTGAGCAGCTATAGAAGTATATGTAATTTTGAAAAACTGTGTCATTCAGACAAAATCACGTTTCCAGAACAGACATTTGCAGGATATGAAATGATAACTAATTAAAACTGTGGTCTGCTAACAGCTACTCCCACAAGGTACTACGTGTAAGACTACACACTGAGTCACTACTACAAACCTTCAGTTTTATTGACTTGCAAGCATATAATAGAAATCATCATGTATTGGGCATAACTCTGCATGATTGATATCGCATAATCCACTACTATAATACTCCAACAGACGAAAAGGCAGTAGCGACTATGTGATCTTTTCAACCTACTGGTCTGATCCAGAGCAGTGTTATGTATCTTTTCAGGTATCTGGAAACCAAATAAAAATGAACATTGACTAGGTATCTGATGGGTGACTTCTCTGGCATTAATACTTCCTAGTCCATGGGGAAAAACAAGCTGGTTTATGCTTAGCTGCAGGGCTGAATGGGGAACATAAAGACTGACTGAGTGGAATAATAAGTGCCACATGCATGAGTAGATGGGACTACTGTTAAGGGTTTGTGACTCAGGGGAGAAAGGTGGAACAGTGTAATGGATGATTTTGTGGCAACAGTGGGAGACCAGTCTGCTTTATTTGAAAGGCAAAAGAGGGCTCACTGAGCTATTCACACTGAGAAGGAGCACAGATGGTTTATTGACATATTTATCAGTCACTCCAGTGACAGGATAGCAACTTGTATGCAACAACAGTGGGATTTATGTTTCTCAAAAGAATTTCGGTAAGGATTTAATTTTCACCAAATTCACCCACAAATGTATGCATACAAATCTAACTTCCTCCAGTTAGTGTGGCTGAAGGCAGATGAGAACCTCTAAATTATACTGTGCTAAATACTGAAATATTAACTAAAAATCCTTATTCCTTCCAGCACCACTGTAAATCTCACTGGCATTACTGGGAACTTTGTGATAAAGAATACAAGAAGAGTATTTAGCAGGTAGAAATTCATTCATTAATCCATTTCTTTGCAACACACAAAGAAGACAATAAAATGATAAATGTCATCCCAATTTGAATGAATTAGCAAAGAAATACTATTTTTGTCACAGAAACAGATAAGATGGTGCTGAATAAATTGATCAAAAGGTTTGCTAAAGCTTTCTAGAACAGAAAGAACAATCTTTCTAAATGATAATCATCATCATTTTACTTACATAGCACCTTGTCATCCTCAATGCTGCAAATTCTTTAATATGAAGCTTGAGTGTACATGTGAAAATGAAGGAAATGCAGCTTTTTATAAGGGATCACCTCTGGGATAAGTTGTAGTTTAAGTGAAACTACTGATTATGCAAAGTGGTTTCTTTCTCATTCTAAGTCAAACTGCCAAACAATTCCGTACAGCAATGTTGAAGAGAGCAGCACAACAGAAGACTGAAACAAGAGAAGAATACCAAGGAACTCAGCTGTACTGCAGCACCTTGCTGATCAGTTCATACTCAGACTTTGCTCTGCCAGAAAACTCTAGTCCATCCTTTCATTACTCCTGGGAATCCACAGAGTTTTACAAAACAAAATGACTATTGGAGAGGAGATCCAGTTCTTTTACTTTGTGGGTTAAGAGACTAGTTTGCAAGATAAAGTTTTTTTCTCTAATTTCCAGGTTCTTTGGAACAAATCACAATGTTTTCATATTTACTCTGTATCTGAATATTCTCTTCACAAGGAATTGGTCACATATATTCAGAATTTGTAATATACTGCACAAAAGTAATATGCCATCAGTTCCTTGTTTCTCAACTGAAAGAATGTTTGAGGCAGCTAAAAAACCGACTTTTACAAATTTAAACTTTCTACAAATATTCCGTCATATTGCATTAACATTCACTTTCTGTGAACATTTCTTCCAGCAAAACACTTTTTCAAATGCTGGTATAAAACAAATGTGAATAATGTTCAAGCTTCTCTGAAACTAGTTTGTCTTAAGTACTTTTATGAGATCTATGGAGTATTTCATTAAAAAAAAAATAAAAAATCAACTTTGACTATTTGTTATAGCTTCCCTTATTAAAGTGAGATTTCAACATACATACCAAGTGAAGAACATATTTCAGGATATGTAATACCACGGAAACAATATGTTTTCAGTAAGAACATGGAAGGACATGTCAAATAGAAATAATGTATTCTCCACTGCTGATCAAAGCAAGAGAATATGTGTGACAGAACTGATTGTCTCTTAGAACAGCAAATATATGATGCAAGGAAAGTAGACCTCTCATTTTTTGATTTTAACCCATCTAAAATAACCAAAGGGTACTTTAAGTTGAAGTAAAAGACCGACATCCTTTTCAGGTAAAGTACTAGTTCTATTATACAGAATGTGGGTCCACAGAAATTACAATTTAAATGCTGTTCCCTAGATCAGGTGGGAAAACTGACATAAGGAGCAGAAGTTTCTTCTGTACTTTCGGTCCTTCATTTTGGCTTTCTTTGTTTGATTCACTGAAAGTTATCTTCATTTTATACAATAAGTCTCTTTTGAATGTGTGTTAATTTGAATCCTACCCAGTTAATTGTTCAGTTTTTAAAAGAAAAACTTATTATATCTTTTATTGAGCATCTATATAGCTCTTGCTCTTTTAGGAAAAAAAGTGTCAATAATCCACCAGAAATATTTTTTTCCATAGAGTAAACAACCTGTCTCCATATATAGGATCTATAGGATGCTTCAAGATAAATAAATAAATAAGTTGCCAACATTCTCCTCCTTTTAAGAAAGTCATTGTGGTCTTTTGCAAGTGTGCAACAAAAGCACATAAGATAAGCCTTTGTTTTCCAAGGATTGGTGGTATCCTAGTCAATTCTAATAGGCTTTCAAGAGATATTTGCCAGGAGACTAGGAAAATCCATGCATTAGAGATCTTTTATAGGACACCACATCAAACACAATTGAAATTGGAAGTTTTAATTGAGATTATGGTGTGGCAGTTTTAGACTGATTTCTTGCTGACAGATAAGGTAATTGTATTGCTATCTGAGACATGAATTGAGTCTTCTCAGTTTAACCAGCCCAGTCTGAAGTCTGTAAAGTCTGAAACAACCACATGTAATAAAATGCATTCTGTTCGCCTGAATGTAGATGAGGAAAAATGTCATTACCCAGTAGGGACTATACTGTTAAATTAAGTTTAATCGTAACACCGTTATTCCTCCATTCCTACTGAAACTATGACAAAACATAGCTGACAAACTAAATACGAAGCATTTTCACATGGTCGCATGGTCTAGCACAGAAGTCTTAAGCTGAGGCAATATGTAGTACTGTGCTCCCTTTGCCTTTGCTTAGCCTGCCATATGGTGGAGTGTTTAGTAAAACATGGTACCTACGCTAAAAAATTTGCATCCACTTAATAGCAGACATCAAATGGTAAAAGAAAAAAAAAATTACTTGGGACTGGAGGGTACTGCCAGGTTCATAGAGTCTGCTTTCAGGGGCCATTATGTCATACAGTGTTCTTCATAAGGTAATGATATAACACTTCAAAGTAGCTAGGGCTTTCCATCACTACCGTAATTCTTATTGGGAAGCTGTTCCTGATGCTCACCACTCTGTTACTCAAGTGAAAGGTACTCACAGTCATTTAATATTTAGTATTTTTCATACTAAAAATGACGTAATTTCAGTATCTCATTTTCTCCCTGGAACCATCATGCTCGGAAAGATCCTTTGTATTACCTCTAATATTATGGTAAAGTATAAATTTATGTTTTCTCAACAAAATGTTTAATTCTTGTGATATTCTAACACTAGTTATCTCTGATCTTATGACTCTGAATATTAGGCTAGCACCCCAAGAAATGAGGATATCATCCATTCATGTTCACCACCTCCTCTGAAGGATGCTTCTCTCTACAGGCAAAACACATGTGCAAACAGAATATTGGCCTGTAAGTTAGAATCAGCATTTATCTGTTCCTGTGTATTTTAGTTAACAAAACATATAATTTGTAATTTTTTTTTCAGACTATCTTAGTATTTACTTTATTCCCATGTGTTTATATTAACCTAAATCCACTCTCTTCTGCCCTCCCAATCCAAGACAATCCTATGCTGATCTGTACTGATCCAGAACTGTCATAGCTCTTACTGAAACATCACACTCTACCACAGACACTAGGGAGATAACATCAGGGGAAAAAAAAGAAAAAAAAAAAAAAGAAAAGAAAAAAAAAAAGAAAAAAAAAGCTTAAATAACACATGAAAAAAGACAAGAGCTCAGGATGCCACAGGAACAGAGGACCAGACCCTGTTTCTGACAACATGCAGTTAACAAGAAGCTTTTTTCATCCTTTTGCACCAAGCAGAATATAATAATATATAATGTATATAGATATATAAAAGATATAATTCTTCATCTTTTCTGAAATTCTGGCTGTAAAGAGAACTGACATATAGATCTGTACTTAGATAGTACAGGTAAACCTTGTTTGCAGATCAGTATAAGACATAAATGGTACCTAAGACTTTTAACTGTCTTTCATTCAGTCAGTTTAATCCCAAGCAAGACACTCATCTCACCCCCAGCACTTGCGAAGAGGAAAGGAACAATTTCTGACAGCATGTAACATCTATACAAAAGGCTTCCATTTCTATTTGGGGCCTCCTGACATACAACAGGAGTATTAACTGTAAATCATGATACTTCAAATATTGTTAGTAACTTAGAAAAACACCATTTTCTCACATGGCTTTGAGATCCTCTCAAAATTGTTTTAGAGGTTTTCAACCTCAGAATCAAGTGCATACCTAGATCCAAGAAGTTAGCATGTAAACAACCATGGTAACATTCAAATAGTCCTACAATATATATTGTTTGGCTGGAGGTAAAACTGTTGTGAGTTTGCAAGGCAGTATCACATTCATAATGTTAAGTGCTTTTTTTTTTTAAAAAAAAAAAAATCTAGTACAGTTCAAAAGAGATACATCTTACTGCATGCATCCAACTTAGGCAATGTAGTCCAACTATATTGTCTGTGTAATTCAGTAACAAAGAGAGTTTTTAATTCTTAATTAAGTAACATCCAAAAGGTAATGAAACATTCCTCAAACACTTCTCAGATTAAAGACCTATGGCTGCTATTTTTATTAATGTTTCTCAAGAAAATTCTGCTGTATTCTGTAGTAATTCACAAAAAAAAAAAATCTCATTTAAACATCACTTTTATAAAACCTAATTTTATTACATCAGTAAAATTGCAATATGAAGAAATACATTTCCTTCTACACCACACTCTGCAAAAAGTTCTGCTCAAATTAATGGCAGTTATCTTTATAGAAAAAGAGACTATGAATCCAAAATTACAGTTGTATAAAGGGTACAAGAACAAGAGAAAAATGAGGGAAGGAGACATGAAGAACATATAAATGAGCCTCAAATGTTATTGACCTGATGCCTAGCCTGATATTTTTCAGCCCCTAGTAAACATTTATCGGAAGAGTTACAAACAATGGTAAAACATTTTGAGTAGGTTTACAAGCTACCAACCTTCTGAATCCCTGTTTTCCACAAATAAGTCACTCTGAGCCCTTCACTGTATCTGGTACAACTTTTCCAGACCACCCAACGTGGAATGGATGTGACTGGAGCAGTAGCAGTGTAGCTACAGAGGAACTCCCACATACCCTCTATCTCCTCTACCCAGGGCCTTGGCAGCATCAATCCTCTGTTTTTAAGAACAGAAGAAATACTTTTGGCAGCACTTTTCTTGCACAACAGTTACCAGGCCATTAGGCCAACAGAACATCCACGTTGCTGGTACTCACATAAGGCAGAACTCAGAACGTCGGGAGAATTTGACCTCACAGACCTCCCTGTAACACTCCTGTGCTTGTGTAGGAGAAAACATTGTAATGCCACTGTCACTAGCAGTGTTATTTTTAAGGCTTTTTGAGTCCCCATAATTAACGTACGTACGTGCTAATAAAGAGAGGACCAGATAATTTCTCCAGAGGTGTAGCAGGGCAATCTGTTAAGTGTCAACAATTATTTTTAAGGTCTGTTTCTATCTTCAAAACAAATTGCCATAATAGATTAACTTCAAAACCTTCAGCTGGAGCTCCTAGCATTCTGATGAAATTACAGCTGTAGGCAAACAAGTATCTGCTAAGTAAGTTAAATAGCTCTTTTCCCTTGTGTATGATATGTCAGTTAAGTCTGTGACACAGAGCATGAGCACAGTTAATATAAAAGTAGTTCTTTCCCCTGAGCAGAGCTGCTATAATTTTATAGTTTTTTTTGTTTGTTTCAAGTTACCTTCCCTTTTTCCTTATGTTGCTTATACTACATGTCTATCTCCTTGCAACTTGCAACACAAGCAAAAACCAGAAAGCTGGCAGCCAGATTTTCAGGGAAGAAAAAAAAAAAAAAAAAAAAAACTATTATCTTCAGAGCCACAGTTAGGAGTACCCAGTTTATGATGCTTATGAACCGAAATCCCATAGATTTTGACTGAAGTTACAGAGTTCAATATCTCTGCAGAATTAGGGTTGACAGTATCTTCAGATGAGCATACAAAAATTTAGATACCCAAGATCTGTGACCTAAAAGAAACTGATAAAGTGCAAGATTTTTAGAGGATATCTATATCATTACTGAATAAAGAAAAAAATTATCTATATCCTAGGTGTAATTCTATAGAATTCAATGACATTCTATCAGCCCTGAGTTTGACAAGTAACTTCACATTCCATTTACTTCAAAAACTGAAGTTTTCAGTACTGGAGCTTTTGCAACAACTGAAAACTGAATTGTTCATTGAATACATGAACTACATCTAATAAGACTTCTCTATAAACCAAGCAAACATTTTAAAATGTAACATAACAAAACCAGGGACTGTATAATAGAAGTACTGACAAAGTATCATAACAAAAAGGGATGTTACCACAGAGAAAAAGCAAAGAAATACTAGAGACTTAATAATATAAAGAACAGCTGAATGATTTGCTCTACTTTTATAGCAAGAAAATGGAACATCTATACAGACATAAATACTTTGCAGGCAGAAATACTTCAGGAAGGTATTTCTCAGATAAAATAGTGTGATCGTGAATAAATAGTTTCCAAAGGGGTGTTTTGAGTTTGAAATAAATGTTTATTTTCTCTGAGGACTACTCAGCTACTGAATGCCTGAGTCCAAGTATTCTTACTGATATTGATTTTAACAAAGGTATTCAGATTCAAAGTGCTACAATGCAAGGATCAGCTTCATGTTTTGTCTTTTTCCCCTCATGCAAGCCTTACTGTAATTACACAGGTGCAGTAGCACTTCCTCTATTAAGAAAAGACTTGGGTTTTTACTTAAATAAATAATATATCATCTTTTTTCATATGAAGAATATATATTTTCCAATGGATACGACAAATCTGTGAATAGACTTCTTGGGGATTTGAAAGTATGTTGCAGTTTCTGAGGCAGAATTACTAAGTTCCTGAAGCATACCCTCAGCATAGATTTGTAAAGATGTTAACATTTTTTTTTTTCTCCTTATTTTTCACATTGTATTGAATTTCCAATTGCTCAGAATGAATGCTGGTTTCCAATGCATAGTAGAAACTGCATTAAGGTAAAATTGCCCGATGGGACTTAGGTCTTTTTTTCCTCTACAAACACAATGGTAAAATCCAAGACTTTTACCTTAGTTGTAAAAGTATTGAAGTTAATGGATGTTTTTGTTTGTTTAAGGAAAGAGGAGTCTGACTGATGAATTACCAGTTTCAGTGATACAGAAAACAAAGCTTGCTGTCTTGTCAGAAAAAGTATTTTGATATGTATATGAAGTTGTTGTCATATACTTCAACCTCTACTAAAATATGAAATTTGCTTCCTCTGTTTGGTTCATCACCACAGATTACATTGATTTCTTATATATAGAAAGAAGGGCTTCAGTGCTACTGTTTCTCTCTCTCTCCTCAGTATAAAAATTACACAGATCTGCAAGAGCTAAAAAACAAGTGTATCCTGTTCAACTTCCAAGTTTCCATCCTGTTCTCCTGTGAAGTTGTTTTCAGTAACCAGCCATCATAGCTTAGACACTCAAGCTGAAAGAGTAACTTAGTCATTTTATTGACCAAAATCTCCAGGCACATAGTCCACATTTATTTATGTCGGTACAGGACTGCCTCATTTTTTCAACATTAGAATAAAGAGAAACAAAGACCCTGATTTCAACTTCTAGTTGCAGAAGTGTAGCCTAGAAACTAGAGATGATTTAATCAAGCACATGGTTTTGGCAGATTTTCCTTTGGAGATAACTGGGATGAGTTAATTATGCAGAAGGTACCAACATTACAGTCTAAAAAATATCAGGTAGTACATCTTCAGTCTTTGGTTCCTGGCTTTATGCATCTTCTCATCAGTTAAAAAGTATTTATTTTCCCCATAAACCTGTAGCCAATTTTAGATTTTTTTTTTTTTTTTTTTTTATGTGACCTTAATAGTGTGGTATGTTTATGATTTGGTAGTGTCAGAGACCACCTGTCTCGTTGCAATGGCTGCCATCAGGTAGGAGAGTCCTTCTAATATTGTTTGAGGGCAGATTCTGTGACTAGAGGCTGAGTGATTTCAGCATGCAATCCTTGCTTTTGGAACTTGTCACCTTATGACTTTGATCTGTGAATATAAATCAAGATTCATATTTTCAGCCAAAACTTTGTCTCAAATGTGCTGTACTATCTTCTTATAGATTTATAAAATCAATTTCCTTTTAATATGTGTAACAGCAGAAGTCATAAATCCCAATGTCAGTCATGTAATTATGGTGGGTACTTTAGGCAGTAACTTAACTGCCCAGGGAGCTCAGACTTTTAGGATTTGACTCTGCCATTTGCAGTTTAAACAGACACAGTAGAAGTGCAAGAAGATTCCTCTTTACAAAGCACAGATCAAGAAGGGAAATATTTTTCCTTTGTGTTTTGAACCATAATAGAGCATTGTTCATTGTCTGTAGATCAACAGATACCTTCAGAAAGTGGTCACAGTATTTTACTGTGCCTCCAAATATTATTATTGTACATGTGGAGCCTGTAGGCAAGAGGCCTCACAGCTGACAGTACCCAGCTGGTGTTCTAAGCTGTACAGAGATTACAATATCTGCAGTAAATCCATCAGAGGTTTTAAGATACTAATTGGCTCTGCTGCAATTTGGAAATTCCTATATGACTGTGAAGATGCAATGAATCGTGCTCAGCCTTCTCTGCTGTTAGCACACAGCAGGAATATTTACGACAGCAGATAGCATTAAAATCATGAAGGACATGCCATGGTCACATCCCTGGATGATATACGTGTATACATACTGGAAAATGTAATACAGTAGTGTATTTATCACCTATGGCTTTGCATAGGCCCTTGTCACTTATAAAAGTAATAAAAATTGATGTGCGTATTTAAATCAAGCTTCCTACAAGTTTTCAGTCAGATAAAAAATGGTGCAGTTAGGCAACTAGATTTACATAATGCTCAGTATATATGCTGAGGTGATCTTAGCACAGAATTTTCAATGAATTGTTTAAGAGATCATTTTCCTTTCTTTGCTGTTCTATTAAGCTGAAGATTCAGTACATTTTTATTTGTGTTGCAATGAAAGATTTAGCTATGCAGCTGTGGGTGCTGTCTTGATCATGGTTTTTAATCTAAAGCTTAAAAGTCTGCTTCCAGTAGTTTTGGTATGCATTAATTATGTTTATTGTCTTACACTGATACCAGAGAGAGGAAGATCATTTTTCAACTTACAGACAAGCCTACTGTTTTCTGCACACCTTGCTTCTTCCTGTCCTTGGAAGATTTGTACTTATACCACAGCTGGTTTTGGAATCAGGCCTACAAGAACACAGAAGTATTTTCCTTGCAAAGGCTTTTTGTGTGTACTAGAGGCCAGGCTCTTGAACTGACAGGAAAAAAAAAAAAAAAAAAAAAAAAAAAAAAGCTTATCCAAAATTATTTCTTTAATGAATTCTCTTCAGGGCTTCAGGCAATTTAGAGAAAGATGCAGCTACTAACAGAACAATGAGAGACGAATATATTGGGAAAAGATTTGAGCCTCCTAACTTTATGTACCTGTCCATTTAGGAGTAAAATTTCTTCAGACTCCTTATATAATCAAAGATATGCAAGTATTCTTAGATTATTTTAATTATTTTTTGGAGATAATCTTTCTCTTTCTGCAGTGAGTGCATAGAGAAGAGTCAGTGATGATTTTAATCATAAGACTTGTCTCTATATTACACATCTGAAGATGGGCCTGGGTTTATTCTAAGAAATATTTGTCACACCGGGAGGATGATTACTGGACAGAAAGCCTGGGAGATGGGATGTCCACAAAGTAAAAGTCATGTTCTCCAAGCAGGTGAAATACTGGGGTTGGAATATAAAACTTGGACTCAAAAATTAGCAAAGAGAGAATCAAAACCTGAATGAATGATGGACAATACAACTGCAGTACATTAATTATACGAAACCAAGATTTTCTCATGCTGACCTGCAAAGTGAAATACCATGCCAAGAACATGTCCCATACCACTCTCTGGTCTTCTTGAAAGATAGCACTCAGCTGCTGCTCTTAATACTTCAGTAACTAAAGTAGCAGCTATCAGCCTGACAAGGCTCCAGCCTGACAGTAAGTGTTAAAATAATGCTCACTTCAGTTTTGCATGCTTGTTTGTTTAGCCTGGAAATTACATGCCTTAAAGTTGACATTAAAACAACAGGATTAACTCTGAAAAGTGCAGTTCTCAGGGATAGTGATGCCAGAATTACAAAGAAGTTTGCTGCTGAGCAGTTCAGATATGACTGGTAGCTTTCCTGGGCACATATAATAACAAAACTGTAAGTTTCTGGTGAAGATTTAGGTGCCTGCTTTTGCCTAAACACTAGGAGGTTACTTAAACAGTAGGCAGGGTTTTTGTGGAGCGCATTGCTAGAGTTAGGTGTCTAATTTGGGTGCCTGTGTCCATCTGTACAGCTGGATATGATTCTTCAAACAGGTGGTTTTAAGGGGTGGTAAAGTGGACCGAAGCAGTTTCTATACTGTCTTTCCTGGAAGTGCAGTATATTCTCTCTTCAAGTAGAGGTTTATACTCACACTTCATTAGCAGACTGTTAATTGCTTGGAGAAAAGATGAGAACGACACATGCTTCCGGTTATCTACCAAGGGCCAATGTGCCAATAAGCAACACTAGAATTGTTTCTGTTTTCTCTCCCTGTAGGGCACATGTGAAAACACAAATAAAATTTGGAGTTAGATATCAACCCTCTAATCTGCAGACAAGTGATGCACACAGCTATGAACTGGCAAGGCTAATGACAAGAACCATGTGCATAGGGGATACTCATTTTTATCTTTAAATTCAGTTGTGTAAAGGTAGCATAGGCCCAGATTATATACAGCTCTATGCCAGATTGTCAAATCACCCATTGCTCAGCAGAATTATGGAAAAATGAGAAAACAGGATATGGACAGTAAATACCAAATAAACTTTTTTTTTTTTCTTTTTTTTTTTTTTTTTCCCTACAGTATCTCATGCATGAATATCAGATACTACAATCTCTCCTAGATAAAAATTCAGGAATATCATATCGACCGGTGCTGTTGGTTGGGTACCTTTAGACTTCATATCTTGCTGCCTGTTATATTTTGTGAGTGAGTAATCTATAAATACCAATGAGCTGTAGTCCATTTTCTACTAAAGTAAAATGGAAAAATCACATTTATTTTTCATGAGATATACATTCTACAAGTTCTGCTGGAGAATAATTGCATTGAATTAGATTGTTTCTGCAGTTACTAACTTAAATAAAATCTATGTATGCAGATGACCTTTTTACATTACATTGTAAAAAATGCATGACAAATTAGAAATGGTTCAGCTTTTCTAAAAATTCAAGACCCGTTGCATAAATTATTTAACAAATATTTAACACTGTTCCTCAGATTTCAAATATGGATGGAAGTATGATTTATATATGAGATAATGAGAGAGAGAGATTGAGAGAGAGAAGAGCTAAAAGTTAAACTTTTCAAGTAAAATTTAGAGGATTAATTTTGAAATATTTACCCAAGTTTCTTCAGTAAAGGTATGCCACTGTTCAAAAGTAATGGCTGTAGACAAGAATGTTGGCAACTTCCCACACTGAGATGACAAATATTTTTCAAAAGGATAGATGAGGAGCAAGGGATTTTTAAAACTACTATTTAAATTCATTTCATAAAGCTTAATGGAAAAAATTCAAGCTAAGGTATGAATACAAAACTCCAATTATATTCCCACTTGCTGTTGTGCTAGAACCTTTATTTAGAGATGAGCAAGCAGAAGATACAGCTAAACTTGTGGGCTTGATTTGTTTGTTTTTATGTAATACAAACTTTTAATATGGTGCACATTGCAAAATAAAAAGAAATAAAAATTGCCATATGCAGAATGGATCAATACAGAGGGACAGGCTGAAAGACTGCCGTGTCAGATATCTGAATCTGGGGAGTAAGAATAAGGCTGTTTTCTTTTCTTTTTTCTTTTTTCTTTCTTTTTTTTTCTTTTTTTTTTTTTTTTCTCCTCTGATTTATCTTCCATCCTAGAATCACTAATAATTTTCCCAAGCTCACTATGAATGAGATGCACACATTCCCTTCTCTGTTGTGCTCTGGTGCAGCTTCACCTCCAGCACTACTGTGTGCAGTTTTGGGCACCACAACGTAAGAAGGACATAAAACTAGAATAGAGTGTCCAAGGGAGGGCTACAAAGATGGTGAAGGGTCTGGAGGGCAAAATGTATGAGGAGTGGCTGAGGTCCCTCAGTTTGTTCAGCCCCGAGCAGAGCAGGCTGAGGGGAGGCCTCATGGCGGCCTGCAGCTCCCTCACGAGGGAAGCGGAGGGGCAGGCGCTGAGCTCTGCTCTCTGGGGACAGCGACAGGACCCGAGGGAACGGCATGGAGCTGGGACGGGGGAGGGTCAGGCTGGGGGTTAGGGAAAGGTTCTGCACCCAGAGGGTGGTTGGGCACTGGGACAGGCTCCCCAGGGCAGTGGTCATAGCACTGAGCTTGCCAGAGTTCAAGAAGTTTTTGGACAACACTCTCAGACATGTGGTCTGATTTTGGGGTGGTCCTTTGAGGACCCAGGAGTTGGACTCGGTGATCCTTGTGTGTCCCTTCCAATTCAGGATATTCTATGATTCTATGAATGTTAGCACCATAACCTGGAGTTTGAGGTGCTGAAGCCACACACTCCAGCTGAGCCCACATGGCGTAAGTTACGCTTTCTTTGCCACCACTTTGTCTCCATGAGATGTTCCCACAAACATCTTTGCATATTAGTGATTGCAATAATTAAATAAAACTGATGGATGCAGAGTTGTTATGGAAGACAGTTTCAAAGTGTCTTTTTCTTCTACAAGTGACATAGGTTGAAATGAAATGTCATCTACAAAAATAATTTTAACAGAAAACAATTTAAGTAAGAAGATACAGGTGGGGATTTTGTCCTCCCATATTTTGGTATGGAATCAGCAAGAAATTTAATACTGAATTTTCTCAGTGTGATTTTTCCAAGGATGCCTATAGCAGATGAAATGCTGTATTGAAGAGATTCTTTAGCTCATCCCAGCATGAGTGACTCAGTCTAAGCCCCACTCTGGTCAGTGGAGATCAAGCCATCCTGGACAATAGAATTGGGGATCTCCTGACCAGAAAAAATGGTAAGCTCACTTTAGAGGAGCTGAAGAGCTCGTTAGAGTCTGTTTACTAGATCTCCATTGACAAAGAATAGGAGCTCAGACCCAAATCAGTTGCCCACATGCATCCTTTGAGATGCTCTTGCTAGAATAACCATACTAGACTGGCATGTGCAACACGGGATGTATGGAAGACCCACAAACAGCTTTCTGAAGCAGCAGCTGAGCCCAAGCAAGGCAGTCTGCATGGCTCTCTAGTGACATTTCAACAACTCGGTTTGGCTCTAAGGCATAAGGGATGTCACACAGGCTAGCAGTTAAGAGATGGAGTTGATGGGGAGACTTGTCCCTTTTAGAGCAACACCTGGCAGCAAGGCAGGTTGTTTTAGGGCAATGCAAAAGGCACCAAACACATTTAGGCAACAGAACCAAGCTTTTAGAATGTCTGTGGACAAGTATAGTTACCTAAATGTAAGTGTCTTAGGAACTGACTTATACCCTCAGTGTCTGCTTAACAGACAATAGACATCTTACTGAGATTTTCCTTTACAGTTGCCTCATACTTATTGCATTCAGAACCAGTAGAGAACATATCCTGAAACCAGTAATGCATCATAAACAGCTCCCATTACATAATTTTTTCCTCATCCATTGTATCAGTAATCGGTGTGTGTTTTTTAATATCAGACAGGAAAAAAAAAAAAAAAAGAGAGAGAGAGAAAGAGAAATGCAGAGTATGATGTTATCAAAAGTAATTCTCTTAAAATCTTATTTTTAAAAATCACAGTGTATTACCAGTAGCTACTTCTACTTAGTCTCCAATAATAAAGTAGTAGCACAAGAGGTGCTGCAACAATTATTCGTTATGACTGATAACGGCATGATTCTGGCAACCTCACACATGTTGACTGATACGTTGCTATGTATACTGTCCTAATAACAAGTCATTATACAGAGTAAAGTACAGTTCAAAGTGAGTGAGATCCTTGAATCATTCCCTAAATAAACAGAACAATACATTCTATATATCTCATTCGTAAATAATAGAAGTAATGACAAACGTTTAATCTCACTAATAAATCAGAGTTTGGCTGTTCAGACCAAAAGGTTTATTGTACATAGCAGAATTTACTTCCTGATTGACAGGAACCCACAAATTCTTGCAGTTACAAACAGAATATTTAGTGATGTGTCACTACTCCAGGAAGACTTTGAAAGTTTTCTTTTTTTTTCAGTTTTTCTTTGAATTTTTTTTTCCTTTATGGCAATGTCTTTCAAACACTTTAATTAATAATTTTTCCTCCTTATTACTCCCCTTTAAAAGTAGGGCAAATATTGCCTTTCTTCTCTGACTTGCTGTGCCTACATTTGGAAGCAGGGAAAGAGACATCTTTCTGAAGGATAGATGAGTGCCTGTTTCCATATTTGAAAACTATTACCATTCTGTTGATGAATGTAGAAAGAGACTGTTCAGATATCCTGAAGACTTGCATCTATCCTTCTTACATCATCACTGCAAAGCTATACTTTTATAACAGGAGTTGCAGTAACATTTTAGTTTTGCCTACTGCAGCATAGGTGTTCAAGGAAAAAACAGCTAAAGCACATGATTCCCATGAGATAATTAAATCTTGCATCTTAAGCTGAAACTATAGTTTAATACTGTTTACAGTCTTCATTGTTGAGAATAAACTTGATTAGCATGGGAAAACAGTGAGATTCTAGTTCAGGCCTTACAGAAAAGATAAAAAATAATAAAAAAAATGCTTATCTGCTTTTGCAGAAAATCAAATTCTAGATTATGGATTTATCATTTTTTCTCCAGCTGGTTAATATTTAGATATGAAATCGAATTCTGTATTTTGGCTTAATACAGAAAAAAAGGTAAATTCAACCATGTAATATTTTTTTTGTTTTCTACATGTATAATTTTATCAGTCTATACAGTGCCTCAACTTGCAAAAATGTTCCACGTTTTGGGACAGTGAATAAGACCTCACATTTGCCTGTCTAGAGTCATGGCACTGTTGCCATGATTATACATCTAGGTGTCATCAAGCTGCACTTCAAGAGATGTTCTTTCCTTTGTGGGAAGATACACTGGATGATCTAATAGGTCATTTTCTATTCCTAACTTCTATGGCTCAATGAACAATAAATAATATTACTGTGTATATGTAATGTCTTGTTCCAGCAATAAAATATCACCCACAAGACACAAACACTACCGAGATCGTGATACAATGCCTCAAATGTTCAGATGTTAAGACTGATTTATCAAAAACAAGGTAATTTTTCAATTCTGTGGGCCATATTTAACATTGCTGTTGCTCAACAAATCAATTTGGTTTTCCCCACAAATTAAAAAATAGGGAACACAAGTTATAAGAACAACAAAGAGAATCCTATGAACTAAAACTCTTTTTCTATTTTGATTCAGAAAGCATGATGCAGATAAGCATCTGCAATGCTCTCTGTTCTATATAGAAAAAAAAAAAAAAAAAAAAAAAGGTCAAAGTTAAGGACAGAATATATTATTTATATTATAGCTGCCCAGAATGTAACTAAATCTTTCTCATGTTCCACAGTTGCAATCTGAGTTTGGATAGGTACCTAGAGAAATTAAATACTTTCCCCAATGCTGATAAACTGGAGCAGAGGCGAAGAAGAATAAATACATATCTGAGAATAGCAGAGAGTCCAATTAGCTGGCTACAGTGGTCAGATACGTCTTTAGGAGGACGCTGGGTTTCTGTTACTTAAACCAGCTCCTCAGATAAATCAAAAGTGTAACCTCTGGGGGGTTTTGCTATAATACAGAACAAAAGGAGAGCAATCCCAGCAGTTAACAATACTTGGCAGTTAATCAAGTCTCTGAATTCCGCTGGACATGAGGCAAAGAAAATATTCTTTCTATTCTAAAGATAAAGCATACTTAAGAGTTTATATAGTTTCTGCTGTTATCACTGTCACCAAAGTCTCTGTCATAACTCCTGAATGAAGTCCAAGGAAAATCTATACTATGACTTCCACGTCATTGTACTAGAATAAAACACAGATATATAGGTAGCGTCCCATCAGCCACGTAATCAAAAGGAAGTACTGTGCCAGTGGTTCTTTATAGCTTCAGGTAGAAGAAAAAAAGTGAATTGAGTTCCAGATCTCCAAAGGATAAAGATTCCCAGAAGAATATATACATATATATTTAAAATGAAATATACAACAGCAAAAGCTTCTAGCCATAGCCATAGAAAGCAATGTATTAATGTTGCTGATAAAATGCCAATGATGGAATGATTTCTTCATGCTACAGCTAAGAGAAAATAGCTACTTCCCAGAGCTGCACAAGGAACTTTCAAACAGTATAATTACAAAATGTTACTTGTTCTTATTTAAGAATTCCTGTAGTGAAGCCACTTCAGCCAACTGACTTGTTTGCTTTTGCAAATGAATTTCAGCCTATTTGTTGCAATATACAGGTCGTTCTGCATACTCTCATGAATTTGATATTTGAAAATCAAGCTCTATAATTATCTGTATAAATTACATGATGTTTCTGTATTCTGAATAGAAAATTGTTTAATTATCTTTCCCCAAGCTAGATCTAAATAAAAGAAATTTCATTTAATGATTAGCTACATCAGACAAAGGGCTAAGACAGGAAAACCAACAAAAAAATATCATCAATTTACATTAGAATCATAGAATATCCCGAGTTGGAAGGGACCCACAAAGATCATCAAGTCCAACTCCTGGCTTCACAGGTCTACCCAAAAATTCAGACCATATAATTGAGAGCACAGTCCAAATGCTTCTTAAACCTTGACAGACTTCGTGCTGTGACTACATCCCTTAGGAGCCTGTTCTAGTGTATGACCCACCCTCTCTCTCTACATTAAAAATAATGAAAAAGAATGAGATAAAAATTAAATATTATTTTAAAAATATTTTTCCTTATTATTAATTCACATTTAATAGCTTCCAACTCAAGCAAAATAACATACTGTTCCAAATGGCAGAATTGTTGATGAATTTTAATTTTTTCATGTGCTAAACACTGCATTTTAATCTCCTTTTTGTTATCTCTATGGCCTACAACTTTTGTCCAAACTATAGAATGGTTTCTAAAGAAAAGGCCAAAGGTTTCTGTGACCCATATCATCTAGGTGTAGTTTTTCAGAAAGTTAAAATTTTGTCTCCCATCAAATAATGACAGCAAATCATGTCTTTGTGTAGTAAAAACACTAAACCAGACCTCAAAACCTCATTTCAGCTCTGCAACAGACTTCAGCTTAAGGCAGATCAATTTAGATCTACACACTATAGTTTCCCCACTTCTAGAAAGGAGTAGCATCATGGCCTCACTTCCAGTTTGTACAGTTCACTTGGACTCTAAGCTCACCTGCACAATAATTTTTTTTTAATATACATGTGCCATGTTAGTTTAATGAGAACTAAAATCCATTTGTAGCTTCTGAGTACTACTGTAATTAGTAAATGATTGGATTCAGTCTACATTAAGACTCACCCAATCTTGAACTTTGTCAGCTATAAACTGCAGAAATCTAGCACAATCCTGCTTTCTCAGTTGTGCAGACTACCTACGCCAAAATTCATTACATTCACTGCATAGCCTAAAAGTTCTATTGATAGCTTAGTACATCAGTTCTTTTGCTCTGTGGCTGTAATGCTTATCTCCCATTTGAAGCCACATCATAAACCAGCTTAGTCTAAAATATGACTACTAAAATAATGGAAAAGACTAAAAAAGTCCGTATGAATAGAAATACAGAATTAGCCTTATATAAAAATAAAACAGAGCATGTATTTGTGATTTGAAGATGTCAAAATGTACAGTTATACCCTCTACTTTTACTTATATTGATTTTAAATTTAATTGACTGGTAATATAAAATAATTCCTATTGAGAAAATGAATGAAGCTTATGCCAAGTTTTGAAAATGAGTACATCACAAATAATCTACACTAATGTCTTTGGTGAATCAAACCAGATAACTCCATTCATGTCCTTGTCTTCAAGCCAAGAAACTGGACTCCTATAAATTTCTGTAGGAGGCCATGAACTGAAGCAGAACAAGGAACACGGTGTCTGGTCTGGTTTCATGGGATATTCATTTGCTGAGAGGAAGAGAACTTCAGAAGAAAAGAAGGAGGGGGGAAAATGGATGTTATTCCATAAAAATTCTGGTAATGTACATTTTTAGAATGCATTCCAATCCTGTGTGCCCTGCAAGGTGACTAGCAGCTTTTTTTTCTAATGAAAATATGTACACTGCAGTTTTGTGGTAGGGTTTTGCACTGTTTGGGGAGGAAATTCTTTGGTGGGGTGGTGGTGGTTGTGTGTAGTTTTTGCCCAGATGTAATGCTTGTTGTTTCTTTGCTTTAAGGAAGGCAATATCAAAGTAATATCTTTACACCTAAGGCAGAAATTAATGAGAATTTTAATAATCTCACTTTCCAGGAGGGATTTCATTCCATGGTCACAAGCCAACTCCTGACTAAATCCTGTCTTTCAGAGGCAATTTTTAGACCAACAACTCTACTCTTGCTGCACAGATAGCCAAGGATACATAGAAAGAAAGAAATTATCAGTTGCAGTTGGCCATCCCAAAATCAGGTGCTAACTTGACAATAAGTGAGTCTAATTTGAAATTCCATGGAAAACCAGAGATGACAGAAATGCTGTAATGTGCTTTCAGAAAAAAAAAAAAAAAAAAAAAAAAAAAAGTAGCTTTCACTCACTGTTAGGAGCCTGACTTCAGAACCAGAATACAAATCAGTGCCAATGGCTCACACCGTGTTCCTCAGCCAAGTGGTAGGAGAGAAGTGTTCAATGGCTGCATGTCTCAGCTGACCAACAGAGAGAATGTGCAGGGAGTATGACCACTCCAAATGGCCACTCAGGCAGGCAGCCTTGCCTCTGTAAGAGATGTATCAGGAAGGCATCCATAAGTCCACTGTGTGGACTAATCTGTAGATATGTGCCTTCAAATAAAGAAGACTAAATTGTGCCTTCAGATTTTTCAGTATTTCTTCTCTACTTCATCCTACTGTTCTTCACCATGAAACAGATCTTTCTGAGTACATGTTCCAAGCACCGAACTGTTCAGAAAGTGAGGGTGATAGAAATGAGTATCATCTGTGCATTTCCGGCACCTAAGTCCTGATCATCTCAACAATTTACCTAGAGCATAATGCTTATTAAAAATATTAGAAGAACCAGGATTCAACTACAAGTTAGGAGTCCTGTTTCACATTACCACTTTCCAGCTATCACTCTTTGCAGAATGAATCAGAACACTTTACACTCCTAGACTCCTTCCACTTCTCTCAAATGTGAGAACAATATTTCATGGTCAATGCTGAATGTGCAGTGGTTCCCCAGACTTGTGAGTGTGGATATCTGCCTGTGGAGCACTGAAAGGATGAAATCATTCATCAGTGCCACTAAGTTCCACACCCTGGCTTGTATCCACATTCCTCACCCAAGTTTATGAGATTTCAGTCCAACACCTGAGCAGAAACACAATTTCTATTAACATAGAAAACGATATAGCCACTGATTTAGTTCTCTACACAAAAAATCTATACTGACTGTAGGCAACTATTTTTCAATATAGTATCTATAATATATTGCTGGTAAGAAAAAGCAAAAGACATGAAAGAATCATGCAGCCCTTGGCCATGATAATGCTTGACTGCAGGCTGAGGAAATCCTCACACTAAAAGTCTCCATAGGCTTAAAAGTCTTATTGTCCTATATATCCTATGGAATAAATGCTTTTCCAGTACCCCAGAAATATTGGCTTTATGTGCAATCAAAGACCAGTGTTTCTTTTTTTGTTTGTTTTTCTCTTTATTGTCAGTGTTTGCTTGCTCACAATGATAAGAGAGCAGAGCATACTGCCGTAGTTGTTATTTGAAATTCTGGTTTAAGACAGGAGTATATTAAAGTAAAGCCAGAAGTAGTTACTTGTTTTTCTATTTCTAATTGTATAAATCTCTTCCTGTCTGGGATTTTAGCTAACCTCTGTTTCTTACAATTTCCCAAAGTAGACAAAACATCAATCATGAAAAGTGAGCACCTGGTATGAAAGCAGTTTAAGACAAGCCATACTTTAGAGAGGACTAGCAGATAATAGCAATCATAAATTAAACTAAGTATGGAAAAGGAAAACTTTGTCTTGTTTGCTTGTACTGTAGACAGAGACATTCAGCTAGAGGATCTGTGCTATATATATATAGATATTTGAAAATAGATTGCCTCCCCTTTTTAAAAGGTCATCTATGGGAATTAATGTCCACTATGGCAAAGAACTCAAACAAATATAGATTCTAAGGAGCTGCTTTGCAGATTATTTTTTTTACATACTGAAATTATCATAACACTTAGAAAAGCTGAATCCTGCTACTGAGATAAAATGAAATCATCTAGCAATCTCAAGGGAGGAGATTTCTTCGCAATCAATCTGACAATGGTAGTAGCTACCTATTATTCCAAACATAATAAAATGATTATGGAACCTGCTTTACTGAGGATTTCAGTCAGCCACTCATGGTTCTTGAAGATCCCACAAAAATTATAAGTAGATGCATGGATGCTAACTCCAGGGATTTGCACCATATTAACTGGTCCAGATTAATTTCTGTGGAGAACATAAATAGAATCCATTCTGCATAAAGACATTGGAATTTATAACTCTGTAGGTAAAGCTGTCAATTATCCTTAACTGAGTTAGAATCATGAACCAGTAGAATAACAGGTAGGTGACCAGAGCTGCAGATATGCTAGATACGAATTCTGTGAGGTGACAATTTTTATCTCCAAGTTCCAGAACCTCTTTAATAAGCTGGTTCATAGCCTCTTTGAAACAAAGTTGAAATATTGCCAAAAATTAAGCTATTACTTTCAAAATTTTACTTAAATAAACTAGCCTGATTTTCACAAGGTCCAACAGAAAAATAATGAAAAATTCCAGGCAAAAACAAAAAGAAAGCAATAAAACGTTATCACAATTCACAGTTCTTTTTCACATGCTAATATAATCAGATTTCATATATACATATATATTTATATATATATATGTTACTTATGTAGTTATAGATGTAACACACCTGTATAAAGCACTTATACTGATGAATGTTCTTTGGAACCACTATGATGGTAAGAGCAAGAGTTGGGCTGTTAGCACTTCAGCACTCTGAGTGCTCTTTTTTTTATGTGTTGAACCCTCGTGAACAACTGTGTAACAACACAACTATCACAAGATCTTTCCAAGTAAAAACAGATGCACAAGAAACACCAGAAATCTCACAAGCTGTAAGCTGATCACTCTAATCCAGCTGCCAAGATTTTCAATGCATATAGTTTAGTTAAAGCTAGAACTCTGCAGTGTAAAATTTGTCCAAGATGAATTCAAAGGCTAATGCATTTTTGTTTATTTCTAAGAGTTATGTGGGTATTTAATTCCAGAATGCTTACTAGCAAATAGGAGACACATTCTCAATTTTGAATGTAAAGTCATAGTAAAACTTTTTAAAGTTGTTTAGCTTACAAATACTAGCAAACTTATCTCTGGCATCTACATTTAACAGTGTTTACTAAATCACTAAAGTTATGGACAAGCTCTTGGGTGAGTTAAGACAGAGGCATTGCAAAAATTTACAAAAAAATGCGATGAAATTTACAAAATAATAAAGCTTTATCACCATAAACACATTTCAGCTATTTATCTTGGTACTTTCTTGATCCAGTCAGGAGTTACAGAAAGATATCTAATTAGCAACTTAGCTATGTGAAATGGCACAAGGGGCAGAGGACACAAGACGCTACGCAACAATAAAACAATCTGTCTGTGTTCTCGATATGCAGACATGGCTCTATGGTACCACCATAGCAAAAGGACAGAACTATGGCGATCTCAAAATAAGTTATTTCTATTCACTTCTTTCTGTAGCTAACACTGATATAGAAATGTTTCAGTAAGCTGCTTGTTTCAAAATGAGGAATTGACTCTCTTGGAGACAGTAGATAAGGCGAAAAAATAGATTTGTCAATATTTTTCAGAATCCTTAGTAAAAGTAGTAAAAGTTACCTACTTCTACAGCGGTCTGTTTCAAATTAGAAAGGATTTAGAATTATGTAATTATAGGACACAATAGTCCAAAGAGTAATTTTTTTAATTACTTCTGTGAAGGCTCTGCTATCTGAGGTCATAATGATTGCCTGGTATATCAACAAGCTTATGCAAATAAGATTCACTTCAGAAACAACTCATTTGAGTTCCATTGAGATTTTTTTTAATTTCCAGGACCTTTTTCCCAGTCCTCTGCTTCAGGGAGCTCTTGGAAGACCTCCCTATAGAAAAGGGATTTTAATTCTTCTCTTCTTGCAGACAAAGCAGAATTTTGAGGAAATCTGGGGGGTTGAAACTAGATGATCTTTAGGGTTCCTTCCAGCCCAAACCATTCTATTATTCCATAATCTTATTTTTAATATATTTTGGTCTTCTAAGAGCTTCTAAGAATGAAAAACAAGTCGGGGAATTAGTTTTCCAGAAAAATCTACCTCCTAATCATGAAGACAAAAGGTTACTAGAATGATTGGATGGGAAGCTGTGGTGCCTCTTTCACTCAATACTTTTAAGACTAGGTAAGATAAAAATTTGTCCACAATGAAATAGAGCTCAGACCCTAGTATGCTAAGTTGGAAGACTGTTTATATAAACTCTAACGGTCTCTTCCAGCGTAGCTTTTTTTTTTTTTTTCCTAATTCTATGTTAATCCTAATTCTATGAATTTCCTAATTCTGAGTGAAATTAGGGTTCACTTTTAACTATGAAAAAAAAAAAATATGGGGTCATATTTAAAGTTCTTGTCTTCACATGAGAGGTGTTAAGGCATTAGTGTGAACAGATCACATACAAGAAATTGCAAGATATTTTGTTTGCAGTTGTTTTGGGATGGTAAGAAGTGTGGAGAGACTTCAGTAGAATCTGAATATGGAAGTTAAATTTCATATTTAAAATCCATGTTAGCCATTTACAAATCAAAAATAAATAAATAAGTCCTATGTGCCCTTCATTCAAACCTTGCTTTGCTTTCATCTTTTGACTGCCACAGTAATGGAAGCAGTTGCAAAGGTAACATGACTGCAAAAAGAAAGTTCTGACATAAAATGGCTGCTAAAACAGAGACAAAAGAAAAAGTCTGCCAGGCCAGAAACTGAAACTGAGAACTAAAATGCTTAAGCGTGGCTGAATACCTCATATGGGAGTCAGCCTGAAGATAACACTCCATTAGTAATAATAAAATAAGGAACATACACTGCCAGAGCAAGGGAGGGCTGATTTACTGCCTTAAAAAAAGAAGGGGGGGGGGGGAGGGGAAATCAATACAAGCACTTGTGGTGGTGTTGATGATATAAAAAGGTCCCAGTTTTTACCCAAAAATGAGCTTCTCTCTGTGGGAAACTTCCCAGGCCGCATGTACTCCTTCCTTCCTTTCCTTCTTCTTACTTGTTCCTTTTCTACTTTAAATAGGCTGAAGCTTCACTGAAACATCGGGTTAATTCTGTGACTTGATGATGTCAACAACTATGTAACACTCCATGCAGTGACGTGGATCAACTTTGAACTGCAACTCTGCACATTACCTTATTCTTGGGCCCATTCCTGGGGGTGGTAGTTTTCTTTTGATAATATATATATATATTGGACCTGTTTGGTGGTCCGTTTTCTTTTTCTAATTGTTGAGAGGTTTGTTGTTTCAGTAACTGTGATTATCCATGGAACACTAAGTCACTTTTTATTCACTGCACAGAGAATCAGGGGGTCAGGTGTAGGGAAGGAAGAAAGAAGGGAAAAAGAGTCAGGAGTAAGGGCATGTCTAGTGGGCAGGACACACAGTGGGATAGGGCTATGGCACAAAGATGAAATGGGAAGAGTTTAATTTTTCTTCTTTGGATGTGGGGGAGCCGCTAAAGTAACATACAGTCCAGCTTGAGCGAGGCCTAACCAGGGCATGGAGCAGCTGGCTTCCCAGAGCAGAACAGATGTGAAGGCCTGTCATGCCAATGACAGAGGTTGCAGACACAACAAAAAATGTATGAGTGTTGTCAAATAGTGAGTTTCAAACAAAATGCACAAATTGGAACAATGTGCATTTTTGCAAGTCAAGGTAGACACAGCTAATCCTTCCTGCACAAATTACAATTTACTTAGGAGTAAGATACAAGCACTTTGAAAACAGGGACTAATGAGAGAACAGGAGGGCATTCACAACTAAAGAACCCATTCTCCATCTGCAGATAGCCTTAAAAAGTGTATTTCTACAGTGTAAAGGCATCTTTTTTCTGCAGAAGTGAAATTTAATTCTATATACAAGAGATCTTGAAGAATGATTACACAAAGAATCAAACAGAAGTCCAGACATATGCATGGTGTCAACCTGTAGTTGGCAAAGCTGGGTTGACCTGTCATGCTTCTTACCATATTTGAGATTCTGTCACACAGGCTTATCATCAAAAGAGGCATTTTGCATATATCCCCAAAACCCATGGACAAGAAGTGTGCTAACTGGTCTATAAGTCTTTTAAATTGTAATTGAACTGTAGAAGCGTAGAATAATGTGAATTCTCTTTGTGTTTGTTTATTCTGCCTGTCAGCCTGGTTTTGGTTCACTTAGTGTTAAATAATTGTTTACAGGCAAATTTCTCTATTAATGCCTGTACAGTTTCTTTCTAGTTTAACTTTTGAATGCTTAGCACTCCTTCAGGCACAAGACTCATTACAGTGCTAGACTAATAATTGAAGGGGTTTTCTTTCTGTCATTGTTCTATCTAAATAAATATCTGGAATAATTCTAGAATGGTATGTATTAGATTAATGATAGTCATATATGAATGATTTTTTTCCTTACAGTAACTTAACGTTTTCAGTAAGTTTAAGGATGAAACATCAGTCAAGTGCCCCTAAAATCTGCTTTGAACAACAATCTCACCAACTTCTTCAATATCTGAGAAAAAAAATGATGTTTTTTCTTTTATTCCAAATCATTCACTCAAAATGTTTTTTCTGATAAATTAATATGTGACTGTGCTGTTTATTCAGTATAAATACATAACAATTTCAGCCATAAGTAAATAATTGTAAACAAATATTTTGCAATTAAGCATATGCAGGCACATGTATGTTTACTAAAGATATTTCTTGAGTCTCAATTTGTCCTACATAAACAGAGATTCCACTATAACTCAAGTATACAGCCACTTTATCCTTTGCACATGAACCAAATCTCACCACAGTCAAGAGGAAGCTTCTGTGGCCTTTCAGTCATTCTCCTGAAATTTAATTGTGTTTGTAGAGATTCATTTGGGGCTTACAGGGATAGAAATCTATCACTCCTGCTCTATAACACACATGTCCCTGGAGCAGTACACATTTTCTGCACATTCACAGTTCTGGTCTTCCAGACCAATATTATATTGCCTGGCAGTATTTACGTACAGAAATAAAAGAGTGAAGTTGGTTTTATCGCACAAACATCCTTATTAAGAAGCCTAAAAATGGACCAAGATTGTTCCAGCAGCTCCATACTTGCAGGAATTCAGTTAGGGATTCTGCTTTATGGCAATTTAAAAAATGTACACCTAAGGTTAAAAAAAAATTGGGGGGTGGGGGGGGAGGGAAATAGACATAAGCAACCACAGAGATTATCCTTTGCTTTAAAAAGCCTATGAAAATATTTATTATTGTTTTTGACAGGCTTTAATTAAAAAACATTGAGTGTAAAATATAACTACTTGCCTATATATATGTATTTTTATCTGTAAGTTGGTTCTAGCTTACACTTCAAATCAATGAATGGATTTCTGAACAGGAGATCTGGATCCCCACTTTCCATCATTTCTAATGAAATAAGGCATCTGGATGATGAAGTCTTAATTCTCTCTACAGAAACAATCAAATGATTCTTTCTGACAGAATGGATTATAAAGCCAATGAATAAAGATTTTTCCTCTGAATTTTGGAAGAAATTTTTCCCTGTGGATTACCATATCAAGCAGGACAGCATCCAGGAATGTTTGGAGTTTATCAGACTGTGTGAGGTTCAGGTTATTCACGGTCTTTTTCAAATATGCAATGAAGGTCAAGGGGAGGTGGGAGCCCATTTTTTTCTAAAGCGTTCCATCTCTCACACTCTCTAAGCAGAGCTGCAGAATTTCAGAATTCTCTCTCTGTTCATGGACAGGCATAAAATAAGAAAGTTCAGCCCTGACACAGATGTGTCATTTCATCAAAGTTCCACAAGAAGAAAGATCTTCTAGAGTGAGTAAGCAGATTCCAAGGTGGCCAAATAAATCCAGAATTCACTTGGTTCCTACCAGGTGAAGCAAGTTTAACATGAAGAAGGTTGGGTGCCAACTTCACAGACAAATACGATGTACTTATCTCTCAGAAGACATCAGGGTGCAGTCAAAATGCATCCAATAAAGAGGTATTAAATGACAACCTCTTTATCCCAGGACAGAAAAGATCTTTCATTTGGTAATTCCTTTTGGTCAGAAGAAACCAACAGAATACATGGATATCTTAGACAACGTACTGAGTTTCAAGCTTTATAGGAAGAGTGCCTGTTGTTCACAATGGTCAAGGAACACATCTTTAAACCTGCCAGTTCCACAGAAAACATAGAAGGAATATAAAAAGAGTAAAATAATAATAACAATAATAACAACAACAATTAATGGTAATAACAACACCCCCTAAGAAACATAAATAAATTTTATAGTTCCTTAAATAAGAAAGAAGACAGAAGCTGCAGAAGAGTAGGCCACTGCTTGTAAGCCAAAGAGGAAAATACTCAAAATTATTTTAAACGACTGAAAGGACCTTGAGGCTTCAGAGCTGTACCCTGATTTTTTATATCATGTTTACTTCACAGAAATGAAGTAAAACATGAATAGGGTCCTATAGGTACTACTAAAGCTGGAAATTTGTACAAATATTTGTATACTTATGCTATGAACAAGATAAATGAAACCATGGAGTATCACTTGAAGAAAAATGTTCATACCAGAGAAGGATGTTGAGAAAACAGCTGGATTGGAGAATGTTCATCTACCATTAAAACTTATCAGATCATGGTGAAATTTGAATGATAAATTCCAAGAATGTTTCACATTAATCACTTGTTATGTGACACCATTACTACTGACTACATGGAAGTAGCAGGATTAGTAATTCAACATGGTGCTAAATGATATACTGCCAGTGATGACACCTCTGTGTAGTCCAATTACCCAATTCTTGGTTTTGCAAGAACTGAAACACTAGTCAATATAACTGGAAAAAGTTTAAAAGGAAGGAGGACAATAAGCTCAGAAGGGAACGTGAGTGAGCGAGTGGAAATGGGCTCAAGAGTCTGCAACTGGAGTTGGTAACAAAGAAGCTGGAGACCAAAAGGTATATTGCCTTATTCTTAACAAAACACATAATGTCAACAAAGCAGTCAAAACTTGGTTTGTCTGTAAGTCCCATCCCAACCTTCAGTATAGGGACAAGCACACTGGAGTTGACGTGCCAAAACTGAATACAAAAAAGGGATGGAGTTTTTTACATTGCCATACACTTTTAATTTTTCTGAATGTTTAGAAATCACCACCTGTCAGCAAGGTAGTATCTAGATTTTGAAACAAAACCTAAAATAAAGCACAACGTTGGAGAAGAAATACTGTTCCGTTATGAGTGTTCTTGCTCTGATATTCCCTCAGAAGGAAGCTCATAGCTCAGTTGGATGGAAAGGAAAAGTCAGAGCAGGAGGCAGGTTCTCTGTCAAATATAGAGGCTGTTTATTTTGGACACATTTTTCCCTCTTTCTTTTTCCTTTTGGAAGAGCACTGGTTCTTCTGACTCCATTCTTAGAATAATCACGTCAGAGGCATCTGACCTTTTTCTCAAGGTGAAGCAACCCAGTTTTCCCTCTTGTTCCTGTCCCAGGGGAATAAATGAGGTCAGCATCTCACTGGAAATGGGCTTTAGAGTTTGCAGAAGATTTCCTCTGTTTAACAGACATTATAGAAAATTATTAAACAGAAAGATTAGATGAGATATGACTTCCTTTGCTGCAGGTTTCTCTTCTTGTTCTCTCATGGAACACAACCACTTCTACAAATAAACTCCTGAGTTGCAATTTGTTTTCCTGATCCTACAAACAGATATCTGAGATGAATTTTCAGATGTCATCTGACAAGGTTAGTGAGACTATCCACAGGGATAAGGAACTGCCCATGACTATTCACCTGCAAGTCTTGGGTCTGTATTTGGAAAGAGCTGAAACCAAACAGAGAAAACCATAGCACTAAAGGTTTGCTCCATTTGCTGCCTGTCTCTCAACAACAACATGGCAAACTGTGCTAAGTACCTTCCAATTCTACAGATACAGAGGGGAACCATAAACGAAAATCTATGAAAGCTTGGTTAAAATTAGGGAGGATGTTGGAAGAGGATAATCACTCAGTATGAACCTGCAAAATCTAGTTCAAAAACAAAGCAAAACAAAACAAACACACATGCACAAAAAAAAAAAAAAAAAAAAAAAAATGAAAATCACAACAAGATGACTATCAAAGGTGTTATGATTAGACTTGTATAACATGCACCAAGAAATTTAATTATTTTTTGTCTCATTCACACTGCAGACTGACTGGTTGAGAAGCAGAGGTGGACACTGCTTGTATACCTTTCTTACTGCTCTTATTTCTCCCCTATTCCACAATTCAAAAAAAATAATCATAATCATAATGAAGTATTCATCCATTGTCATTGATTTTACTTCTTGATTGCAAGACATAATGCTGAAGAAAATTTTTGAGCATCCATGTCAAGGTAATCTAAACAAACAGGTCAAGAAATGCAGAAGCAGGGCTTGGGATTATATAATTTTTCAAAAGAAAAATGCATTTTAAATTAACATCAGAATGTTAAGGTTATGGTTTAAGGTTATGGTTTGAAACAATGTATCAATGAGCATTACTACTTCAAATGACAGTAATTCTAATCAACCTTTTCATCCTTTCAGAGAATGAGGTGTTTTCTCAATAATAAATGGAATAGCCCAAAGGGGATATGCTTGCTAATTATAAGATTTCTTTAAGCTAAACAACCATCCTCAACATCGGAGGATTCACCTGACTGAGGAAGCAATCTGTAAGTGTGCAGAATGAATCACAACAAACAGAAAAGAAATAATGGGGGATGGTAGATGCTAGAATTTGGGTCCCAGCAGCATAACTATTTAGATGAGAAAAATCCTCTTAGCAAAACAAGAGACTAAGTTTATGAAATGTCTATGTTTATGACAACAGGAACAGATACATCCTTCAAATCCCATAACAAATGCAGTATCTATTAACATTAAAAAATTAAAAAAAAAAAAAAAAAAAAAGAGAGAGAAAAAAAACTACAAGCATACAAAAGCTATAGTACACACAGAGGTCAGTCCTGGAGAAAGAAGTTTGCTGTGAGGATAGCAATGTTAATGGGACAATAAAATAAACCTTCATAATGTATCACTTGGCAAAATGAGGTGACAGCAGCATATATATCCAAGGCAAGACAGCAAGATTAACAGATACAGTCAGCTAAGGAGAATAAAGGGAAAGGTCAGAACAAAGTAAGATTCTGAGTCAGGCCATTCACAAGGGCAACTCATTGCCAATTCTACATTTTTTTAAATTAGGATTGAAACCCCTAGTACCCAGCTGCCAGCATAGCATTGCCTCTGCTGCGTGGGACCACAGGGCAGGGCCGCAGTCTGCAGCAGCCTCTATGCAGTCAGCCACCTGGAGCCCCAGGAGGGTGAGTGTAAAGTGAGAGGAGTCTGAGGGATCTCTGCAAAATTCCCAAGCCCACAGACTGTATGAACCACAAATGCAAAATCTAGCACTCATTTCATTGTGACAGGACCTTGCTGATGTGCCCAGAAAAAGAAAACTTCCACCAACAGTGTCTCAGTTTTTCCTGGGAGAGCAGGAAACCTTTGTCTTAAGTCTTCCCACTACTGGAATGGCAGATTTAAACTGAGGGGAGTGGAAGAAACATCAGCTTCATCTCATCACACACAAGCATTCAGACGGCCTTTCCACTGAGTTGTTCTTACAGCCCTTTCACCTGGAAAACCTATGTTCAGTGAAACTCAGGGTCCACCACTGGGAGCACAACCAAGACAGACTCTTAAAGGTAATAGAAGAGATCAGTGCACCGTGCTACACATGTATTTCTTTGTCCTCTGTTGTGTCACCAACTGCAGCTCTATTAGGTTCATTCTTAGCTGCTGGGAGTCAGAGTGGGTTGAAATGCCACCCTCTCCATCTGGTTACTAAGAAGGGAAATAAGCTATTACACAGCACAGGGGCTCTCTGCCTGCCACAGCCAAGCATGATCTCTAAGAATAAAACTAGCTATAGAAAGAAATCTAAAAGCAGCACAGGCAAAGCTCATCAAAAGATAGCAAAGAAATGAGTTAGAAAGCAAGAGCAGGGAATAGGTGAGACAAAAGTTAGTGAAATGGAAATGAAATTCTAATGCTTGAAGGAAATAAATTTGGAAAATAGAACTGACAATGGTTAATTCAATCCTTCATCCACAGGCTTCCCTAATTCTCCCTGCCACTGCTTCATACCCTCACAGACCTACTGTCCAGTATTTACAGCAAGTAACGCTAAGAAACAAACACAAATGTTGTTCATACATTTGTAGTGAGAAACAACTCTGATATTGCCCAACTCATGGTATAACAAAAAAGGGACCAGCATGCTTACCAATAGGATTCTGAGGAAATATGGTATCAGTGTGCCATTTGATTCAAACTCAGGACAATATTTCATGCAGTAGGGATCAAAAAATACATATTTTTTAGACTACACAAAACATTTATTTTCCACTGTTGGTCAGATAACAGAAAAAAAAAAAAAAAAAAAACACTGATCTGAGCAGTGGGCTCGTTTTGTAAAAAGTGCCCTCATGGGGCTCGAATAGCAGATTCACTGAAGTCGAACACAGTTCTACCACTGGAAGAGGAGAGGCCTATCTGTCTTCCTGCTCTCCTCTGGGCATACAGCTATTTGTAGGCACATCCATTTAGTGAATAAAGAAAACATTACTGAATGGAACCTAGAGAGAGGGTCAGGCTGAGGAAAGCCAGGGAGGGGGGCAGGGGGGAAGAGAGAGAGCAGAGATATTGTCACGGAGATATGCTAAAGGTCATGATCTTATATTTCAGCTTTGTATTCCTAACATTCATATGGGATATCTACAATATTCATTCAACTCCCTCATCTGTCTGAATCAGAAAGATATGAGATGACAGAATGTGCTCTGAATTAAAAAGTAAAACTTTAACGTGGGTGTTCTCCCTCACACACACAAACACTAAATATTTTACATAATCACTTATTCTAGGGCAAAATAAATGCTACAAGATGCACATGCATCAGACTTGTTTTCAAATAAATTGCACTCATGGTATAATTTTAATTCTTATGCAAAACATAAAACTGTCAAAAACTTGAATTTTTTTACACAATGAAGCCAGCATCTGCTAATCTCAAGGAAGCAAGTAAATCATCATAAGGAATGAATACAAATTACAACAGAGATAAAAGGAACAATTTGTGTGAGCTGTGTCTATATCGGCACCAGTTTTATACTAAGAATTTTTCAAAGGACAGCTAAATAAAGCCAGGCAATCTCAAAAAAAAAAAAAAAAAAAAAGACAGTAGAAAACAAACAATAACAAAAAAATGAGGCACAAAATGTGAAGTTTGTTATACACCAAACAGCAAACAGTGAGATCTATTTACCAACCGCAAAGCCCAGTAGTCATCAATTACTTGACAAAATTTCAAGCTGAATTCAGAGAAGAATAAATAAATAAAACATCAACAACAAAGTTGTGCCTTTTGCAGGTTTTGAGCCTTATGCTTCTCTCTTCCTAAATGGACCAAACTATTATCCAGAAACAGAACATTCTGTTCTCATTCTAGATTTTAAGTCTGTAAGAAAAGAGGCCCCATAAACATTCTCTCAATCTTCTTAATGAAAGTCCCAGCAAATGTCCTTTTTTCATATGGAATTTTGAGTTCTGTGAAAACTACATCCTATATTATGACCATTTAAGCTGTGTAACAGCTACAATGAGTGCAACGTAAATGCTGGCCAAACTTACCCTGGGCTCCTAACTTTCCCACTTCTTGTTCTATCAGAAATATTGAAGCTGCTTCCTTTCTCACACTACTTTTTCCAATATAATCAGAATGAGAAGAACAACAGTCTATCAAAAGGAAATGTAAGATTATATTTAAAGGCAAGTATCTACCTGAGCACTGGAATCAAGAATGCAGGGTTCTGATGTATTTCTCTTTCATGGCTGCATTTTCTGCTGTTTAAAAAGGTTTAAGATCCAGTCAATTTTTTCCTTGTAGTGGGAAACTTCAGAAAGTCTTTCCCCATGTAGAGGCTTTGTTACAAATCCCAGGTTAAAAACTCATGCTGAAGTTCTTAAATGAACTTTGAATTAAGATTTTGCATGCATTTATTGGCTTTCACTATTTAGCCACACATTCTAATAAAATGCTAACAAAATTAAATCTCATAAATAGAAACTACCACTGTTCTAATTGGTAGAAATTGATATATAATTTCAGAATAGCTAAGATGAGGACTGAAAGACTGGACAAATGGAAAGCATGATAATTTCTCTCTTGCTACTTTACAAAAACCAGTTTCAAAAAAGAACCCCAAACACGTTTCTTTAAAAACAGATATTCACATTTGAGTCTATTAAAGGGAAAAAAAAAAAAAAAAAAAGTGCATTCAATGAATTGCTGTGACTGTGTTCCAACATTAGTTAAAGCAGCACACCTGCTCCTTGCTTGCAACAGTCAGACTACAACAACCACAGTGGAAGCCCGGTCAGCAAGCTCCAGCTGTGCCTGTAGATCAGTATAACCAGACTAAGTCAGAACCACATTTGTTGCATGGTTTTCATACAAAACAAAACTGGGGAATCAGCTCAATATTTCACAGTTGGCAACAATGTCAATAGGTTTGTATTTCCACATCTATTACAGCAGCAACAAAAATGTTCAAATAATATAAATTCCTAAAATGGGATGAAAAATTCCCCTTGCAACCTATGACAGTTTCCTCTTCATCTTCTAATGGCATGGCAGTACCATTGTTTGCTTGCTTTTGTTTTTTTCTTTTTCCCTGCAATAATGAAACTTGGCAAATAAAATCTTCAACCTTCTCTGTGAAACTCTCACTGAGATAAGGCAGATCTGTGAACCTGAAATTCATTGGGCTGACTAGTGCAGGACATCTCTGTGCATATAGGCAGTTGAGAGGCTGTGAATACTTCACCACACAGGTGGACCAAATTAATATTTACTGTCTTCTGGTGGCAGAATAAAGTGCTCTGTGAAGCCTTTCTGCAAGTCATTTTCATTTTGTAGTGACTAATCCCTTCAAAATGTACACATTGGATTCCCCCTCTCCTCCCTTTTTTTGGTTTGTTAAACAGTACATTTTATCCATGCACGAAAAGTGTATAGTTTTTAGAAATTCTCCACAGGTGCTGTACAGAATTGTACTGTATATATGGACTTATTCTTCTTAACTTCTTCCTGTAACCCTTCATAATTAGTTTACTGACCCCTAGAAGTTCATAAAAAACTACCTATCTGGAACACTGTGGACATTTTCAGAAAATATATCAAATAATTTTTCCAAAACCTATATTTTATAACTTTTTATCTTCAGTCAGCAGTGACTGTTATAGCTCCAAGCATAAGCAGTAATCCCCATTTGCAAGTAGATGGCACATCATCACAGCATATTTATAAACAACATATACTTGAAACATATGTCTCAGACACATAGTAAGAAGTCTGAGATCATTTGTTACTGAAAATTAACCATAGCTCAGTTTTATAAAGTTCAAAGATAATAACATTTTAACAGCACTAGCAGTTACTAATAGTTATGCTGATACACTTTGTATAGTAAGCACTACAGCACTTCAATTTTACAAATGACATAAATCAAGTTTCATAAATAAGGTTTTTATAACCCACCCATTCTTATTAAATCTCAAATAAGCAGGGTTCTTCTGTTATCTGGCAGCTCTAATAAACATTGCCCTTGTGGTCTAGTTTGGACCAACTCCTATTTTTGGGGGGGGCACCAATTAAGTCATTTAAAACCTTCACTGTATAACATATTTTGGGGTTACTCCGATATTGTGTGCATTAAAAATGAAAATATCTGTGCCACAGACTACAAGAAAGGGTCGCTGGATAAGTAACCTCTCATTTTTTCACTGAATTTTAAACGTCCTTCTGCTTCTGGAGTATACCCTACTAAAATAATTTCCAGATCTGAAATTATTTAATATATATTTTATATTATTTGTTATATACATTTTATTATTATTATGTATATATGTATACATATATATATATGTTATATTTAATATAAATTATATATTCCATCACCAAGGAATACATATACAGAAGTAAGAACACTTCTGTCCTTAACTTCCTCTCTCCCCCTGTGTCCTGTTAGGTCTTTTTGCCACTTGGAGCATATGGAAGAGCTTACAGAGAGTTGCTTATTCCTTTTGAATTCTTAGGTCCTTTCAGAGACATGGTTTTGATGCACTATGTGCTGAGACAGATACCACAGCAGTCTATACTACAAAACCAAGTCTCTTTCAGTAGGATCTAGTTAAAGAGCTCCAGATCGGCATTTGTGTCAAGAAACAGAGTACAATAGAAATGGTCATACGGATAATTGCCTCTCCTCTCTGTCCTCATCAACAAGCTTTCTGCGCCTTCCATTATCCCGTCACTACTATTTCTTGTGCTTCTTTGCTACTGTTAAACACGTCCTCTTAAAAGGAGTGGATACTACCAAGACGTTCATGAACATTGGTTGCATAGCTTTCTCTTGCTCTGTGTGATGAAGAGTACACACAGGTCCAGATGGTGTTAACAGCAAAGATCATCAGGCTATAGCTTTCTAACTCCTCCTACCCACTCCAATAAGTGTTTTATTTACCTATCGGTAAACAGTAAGTAACTTCCTTCTTATGAAAATAATCAAATGAGGAAACTGAGCAAGAGATAGATTCGGTCACCTGTGATCTCACATGAAGCCTGATGAAAGATTAAACACAACACCATTGAATACCCATGATCAATTACTTACATTATGTTATCCTAACACTTTGCACCACATATAGTGGGTCTGTATTTTAGCAAGTATGAGAGAATGAGCGCCATGTAAATAAGATGTCGTGATCCTCACCTAGGCATTTGTACAAAATTACCGAGAAAGAAATAGTGTGTCAGAACTTTCTTCTAACCTAACTCACTTTTAATGTATGGATATGTATTCAGGAATGGGAGTAGTTGAGCAGTTTCCCTTGGGCTTCTGTTTTATTGCCTAACTGTTCTTACAAGTTTAAGGTCCAAATGAGCATCCCTATTTAGTTATACTGCCCATGATATAAAATAGTATCACAAGGCAGAAATTTGCTGTTTCCACTCGGAAGTTTTTTCCAGTAAATCAGTTTCATGATAAAGGAAAATGACACTACTGGTTTATTACCAACATCACTGATTAAAAATATAATTCTGCCTGTTTCTACCTTATTCTGTAGAGCAGAGAACTATAACTCCTTCGTACCTGAGGTTGGTATATCCTCAAATGGTGACACTGATGCTTACCATCTCAGTTCTTTCAGATCTGTTATTGAAATCCCTTCCGTAAAATGGGATTCTGGCTGTCACAAAATGAAACTCCATCTATCATTTCAGAAATGACCCTGGCTTGAACTAGAAGATTTCTGTACTCAAAAGTGACAGTACAAAAACAGTCAAAGCTGAAAACAAGATTTACCAAATTTGTGGCCAGGGCTTCAAAATCTGTTTGTTTCATTGCCACGGTTAAGTACCTAATGAAACAGAACCCATGTTAATATATATTCTCAAGGATAAAGGATAGGAGACAAAAAGAATCTTTACATGTATCTTTTTTGTTGTTGTTTGTTTGTGTTTGTTTGTTTTTGTCCCCTGCTGGTATATAGCTAAGCATCCTGACTACTCCATTAATTTCATTGAGGTATGTGTTTTCTTTCTCTCCGTCACATCTTCCAATGTTTAATGTCAAATATGTTCTGACTCCATCATTGAGCAAAGTCTGACTTCCTTTTAAATTGCAGGCAAGTCACAGCCCCTTCATTTAGGAGATAATGAGTGTCTGGGGCAGGGGCATTGGACAAGGTCAGTTCTAGCAGAGCTGGGAATAGAGCCCAGATTCTCACTATGACAGACAAATGTTTTATCCTGTCAGTTTTGCCCAGCTAGCTCCCAGAATGAACATCTTAGAATTCTGTGTTTGGGATGGATAAAATGGAGATATTCTAATGAATTCACTTTCATATTCTAATGAATTCACTTCTAATACGGAATAAAACTGGAAGCGAATAAATGAGGACAGTAGTCTAGATTCCTGATAGTACCGGGTGGTTAACACACAATGGAAAACAAGAGAAGTTAAGTGCCAAAATACTCCTAAAATATGGCTTCAGAGGGATTTAACAGCTAGTGAATTTTAATATTCTATTCTGACATCATTTTCTTTACTTGAAAACAAAAATGTCAACAACAATAAAATCAGAATCCCCAAATCCTGGTCTCACTTAAAAAAATAAATAATAATAATTGTGTAACTCAGGAGTTTAAATACCGTGGTTATCTTTGGTGATCTGTAAGCTGCCTAAACTGGAGCATTTTACTTCTATTAACTGATGAAATAAATGTATAAAACAGATGTTTGAGCTGAATTCAGGTTTTGTAAAATTCCAATTTATGAAACTAAGAAAAAAGTTTAAAAATAATCATATCAAGTAATATAAAAATAAGCAATCAATATACAAATAAGCAATCAATATACAACAGATCCCAGGTTTTACTACAAGAAAAATAATAAACAAATACTGCACTTCAGGTACTAACAGCAAATGCAGTATGAAATACCTAATACAATGCAAGGTCCATTGTTGGGGGTTAATAAATATAACTATATTAAAAAGTCATCAGTCAGCAATGGCAGTGAAGGAGAAAAGGTTGGCTGTGATAGTCAATCACAGCATGAACTGAGCCAGCCAGAATATGCACAGTTTAATGTAAATATAGGCTCTCTCTAGGCCTTTCCAATAAACATCTGAAGTATTAATGGTATATAATATAAGATGTGGGTTTAAGCACATCTGTGTATAATTCTGGCTATCCTTACTCAAAGGAGATGAAATCAAAATGGAGGCTTGGAGGAAAGTCTCTACATTAAATCACAGGAATTAAAATTCTGTCCCAGGCTTTCTGTATATTATTGCTTACCTCAGAAACACAAAGGACTTTATTTCAAAACTTCTGAATATTTACAACAATAGCAAGAGAAGATACTCTGAAGTTTCTCAAGTTCCATAAGCACAAGCAAAAATTTTCTATCTGCTTTAAGTCCTTATCTGTGCAGTGGAAATAATAACTCATTGTCTCAGAGATGTGTTGTAAAGCAATAATACTTGTTTGATATCTAGCTATGACTGATTAATTCAGATTGAAAATGCTATTCTTTAGCAGTGATAAACCTGTATGTGACAAAAAGAAAATTTTAAATCAATGATTGCCGAGCAGGAAAGAAAATAAGAAGCAAAACCCAGTCAGATGAGAGGCTAAGCATTCTGATATGACTTTATAAGCAGTGGGATGACAAGACTCTCCCAGAGGACGCAGAACTCAGTGTGAACCAGCCTTGACCAGTGTAAATTGACTAGTAACATAAAGACCCAATGAAACAGGTTCAAGCACATTCTTATGAATCACTTGCTCTAAAAAAACTTTTTTCCTCTGAGCCTCTGGGCCAAAGCAAACAGACAATTAAGATTGCTACCTTAATTTTCCCACTGAGAGTTAGATTAGCAAGTGTTTGCTAAAGGATTCAGTGGGAAACAACCACAAGGGGAGAAATTCAACTAATTTACCTGGTTTTCATCTTGTTTGTGTGAACAGTATAGCTTGTGAGGCTGCACATTTCACCCCTTTACCCAAAGAAAGCAAATATTCTCCATAGCTTCCCAAAGCTTAGAGAGACAGTAAGTTTTATTTTCAGGGTCTGCTTCTACTTCAGTTGATATCAGCATCCATTTGTTTTCTGACTTCCAAGAGGGTAAGTTAAGGAAAGAAAATAGAAGCAATCACAATTCAAAAAGAAGGATTCCTGTTGGGATGCTTCTCAGTGACATTAAGTGGCTGTGACTGTTTCCACACTAAACTCTTCTTGCTGTCTTAAGTGGGGGTGTGCTAGGGTGATACTGCAGTAATTTGGTTGTACTCAGTCTGCTTGTGTTCTGACACAGCCTCCAAGCAGCTACAGTAGGCATTTGATAATCAGTCCTTGATATTGCCCAGGAGCAAGGAAAAATAAACTCCATATTTTCTGCTTTTCCTGTCTGCTATTGTCTGCACTTCCTTCCTAGCTTTGGAATTCTAGCCTATTATCACAGAACCATAGAATCAACTAGGTTGGAAAAGATCTTCAAGATCATCAAGTCCAACCATCAACCTGACCTACCAAGTCCTATCACCAAACCACCCTTAGTGACACATCCACACATCTCTTGAATACCTCCAGGGATGGGAACTCCACCACTTCCCCGGGCAGCTCGTCCAACCTAAACCTCACCTAGAGAAACTTGAGACTGCTTCCTCGCATCCTATCACTTATCACCTAAGAAAAGATACCAACGCCGTCCCTGCTGCAACCTCCTTTCAGGCACTTGTAGAGAGTAATGAAATCTCCCTTCAGCCTCCTGTTGGCCATGCTATTTCTGATGCTGACCAGGATACTATTGGACTTACTGGCCACCTGGGCACACTGCTGGCTCAGGTTTGACCAGCTGTCAACCAGCATCCTGTACTGAGAGAACTGGCAGAGGTGCTGGCCAAGGCGCTTACCATCATTTATCAACAGTCCTGGCTATCGGGAGAGGTCCCAGTTGACTGGCGGCTAGCAAATGTGACGCCCATCTACAAGAAGGGCCGGAGGACTGACCCGGGAAACTACAGGCCTGTCAGTTTGACCTCAGTGCCAGGGAAGCTCATGGAGCAGATTATCTTGAGAGTCATCACGCAGCACTTGCAGGGAAAGCAGGCGATCAGGCCCAGTCAGCATGGGTTTATGAAGGGCAGGTCCTGCTTGACGAACCTGATCTCCTTCTATGACAAAGTGTCGCGCTGGGTGGATGAGGGAAAGGCTGTGGATGTGGTCTACCTTGACTTCAGCAAGGCTTTTGACATCGTTTCCCACAGCATTCTCCTCAAGAAACTGGCTGCTCTTGGCTTGGACTGGCGCACGCTTCGTTGGGTTAGAAACTGGCTGGATAGCCGGGCCCAGAGAGTTGTGGTAAATGGAGTCAAATCCAGTTGGAGGCCGGTCACTAGTGGCATTCCCCAGGGCTCGGTGCTGAGGCCGGTTCTCTTCAATATCTTCATTGATGATCTGGATGAGGGCATTGAGTGCACCCTCAGTAAGTTTGCAGATGACACCAAGTTAGGTACGTGTGTCGATCTGCTCGAGGGTAGGAAGGCTCTGCAGGAGGATCTGGCTAGGCTGGACCAATGGGCTGAGGTCAACTGCATGAAGTTCAACAAGGCCAAGTGCCGGGTCCTGCACCTGGGGCGCAATAACCCCAAGCAGAGCTACAGGCCGGGAGATGAGGAGTTAGAAAGCTGCCTGGCAGAGAAGGACCTGGGAGTGATGGTTGATAGTCGGCTGAATATGAGCCAGCAGTGTGCTCAGGTGGCCAAGAAGGCCAACAGCATCCTGGCCTGTATAAGAAACAGTGTGGCCAGCAGGGCTAGGGAGGTGATCGTCCCCCTGTACTCGGCTCTGGTGAGGCCGCACCTCGAGTACTGTGTTCAGTTTTGGGCCCCTCGCTACAAGAAGGACATGGAGGTGCTCGAGCGAGTCCAGAGAAGGGCTATGAAGCTGGTGAGGGGCCTGGAGAACAAGTCTGACGAGGAGCGGCTGAGGGAGCTGGGCTTGTTCAGCCTGGAGAAAAGGAGGCTCAGGGGTGACCTTATCGCTCTCTACAGGTACCTCAAGGGAGGCTGTAGCGAGGTGGAGGTTGGTCTGTTCTCCCACGTGCCTGGTGGCAGGACGAGGGGGAATGGGCTTAAGTTGCGCCAGGGGAGTTTTAGGTTGGATGTTAGGAAGAACTTCTTTACCGAAAGGGTTGTTAAACATTGGAACGGGCTGCCCAGGGAAGTGGTGGAGTCACCATCCCTGGAGGTCTTTAAAAGACGTTTAGATGTAGAGCTTAGGGATATGGTTTAGTGGGGACTGTTAGTGTTAGGTCAGAGGTTGGACTTGATGATCTTGAGGTCTCTTCCAACCTAGAAATTCTGTGATTCTGTGATTCTGTGATCCCCAGCTCCTTTTCTAATGGGAAACTTTACATTTACTCTTCCACAAGCCTATACCACTGCATGGGGTTGTTATGACCCAGGTGCAGGACCTGGCACTGAGCCCTGCTGAATGTCATGCGATGCGGTCCAGCCTATCCAGATCCCTCTACAGCACCTTCCTACCCTACTGCAGATCAACACTCCTGCCCAGCTTGGTATCATCAGTAAACTTAATGAGGGTGCACTCGATCCCCTCATCCAGATCACTGATAGAAGTGCTAAAACTGGCCCTGGTACTGAGCCCTGGGGAAAACCACTGGTGACTGGCCACCAACTTATTGAATTCCATTTACTACAACCCTTTGGCCAACCAGCCAGTTCTTCATGGAGTTTCTCCAGGAGAATATTGTGGGAAACAATGACAAATGCTTTACCAAATTCCAGATAAACAACATCCACAGCCTTTTCCTCCTTTACGAAGTGGGTCATCTTCTCATAAGAGGAGATCTGGTTAGTCATGCAGAACCTGCCCTTCATAAACCCACAGTGGCTGCTTCAGATGACTCAATTGTTCGTATGTGCCATGTGACAGCAATCAAGATAGGATAGAATAGAATGGTTCAGTGCAGGTCTCAGAAGAGACCTGCAAAGGTGATCCAGTCCAACCACCTGACATTTCCATGGCTAACCAAAAGTTGAAGCATATAAATGAAGCTGTAAGATGATCTGCTTCATAATTTTCCCTTATGCTGAGGTCTGACTGACAGACCTCTAATTCCCTGGATTCTCTTTCCTGCCCTTCCTGTAGACTGGAGTCACATTCACTAACCTCCAGTCAACTACGACTCCCCCAGTTAGCTAGAACTGGTGGTAAATTACTGATAGTGGCTTAGCAAGCACTTCTGCCAGCTCCTTCAGTACCATTGAACAAATCCTGTTCAGCCCCATAGACTTATGAAAGTTCAAAAGAGTTTCCCACTTCATTAAAGGGGCTTCATCTCACTTGTCACCATCTTCCAATGCAGGTGGCTTGGTACCCTGACAACGGTTGGCCTTTCTAATAAAGACTGAGGCAAAAAAGGCATTAAATGTTTCAGCCTTATCCTCATCTTCCATCACTACATTCTCTCCTTGCATCCAGTACGGGATGGAGATTCTCCTTAATTCTCCTTTTGCTGCTGATATATTTATAAAACAACTTTTTATTGTCTTTTACTACTTTAACCAAACTGAGTTCCAGTTTGACTTTGTCCCTTCTATTTTCTCCCTGCACAGTTTGACAACAGCTCTTTAGCTCTCCTGAATTGCCTGTCCCTTCTTCCAGAGTTCATAAACTCTTTTTTTCCTTCCTGAGTTCCAGAAGAAGCTCTCTGTTCAGCCAGGCTATTCTTCTCCCCCACCAGCTCAACTTTTGGCACACTGGGACAGCTGACTCCCGCACCTTTAAGATTTTATTCTTGAAGAAGGTCTAGCCTTCCTGGATTCATTTACCTTTACACAGGTTTTCTCTGGTTTCATACTAAAACCAGCCTCAATAGGAAGGCCTTTGTCTTGTTATTGTGGATCTTTTGAAATTGCAGATAGAAAAATGAGAGGAGGTTGGGAACAGCAAACAACTAATGCAACGATGAAAGCTTACATTAAATAAATAATTAAAAGACAGCATAACTGTGAAAATGATGATAAACATGCAATGAAAGAGAAAAAAAAAATCAGTGTGGTAGAAAGAAGAATGCACCTAAGAGTAAAGGGGTTAGATAAGATGAACTTTTAAGTATTCATGTCAGAAACTGATTTCTAATGTTTAAACAGGCAGTGTAAGTCTCCCAAAGGAAGGAGTAGAGTTTCACTGCATGAGTGTTTTAGCTGGAATATTAAATTCATTTTAAAATGTTCTTTCAAAACAACCCAGCAGATATACTCTATTTTTGCTTCCCCCTTAGGGTAATGAATGCAATGGTATCATTTATTTCTTCTTGCACAATACATCCTGCGGATATACCAATGACATTTTTTCTGTTCACTGCATAAGGGTATTAGATGACTTACATACTGAGACTGAACAATCTTTTATAGTGAAGGGCTGCAAAATAATAATGAACAGGAAATAGAAATAGAAACAAACCTGTCATATTAGGATTTTCTTCCTTCGTATGCACAGCCCATTGCTAGCTTCTGGCAGTGGAGAGAGTTGCAAACACAAAAAACCATTCCCAGCCGCTACCAAAGGGCTTTTAGCTTCTCTAAGAAAACTCTGACTGCTTTCAGGTGGGCTTGTAGCAGAAAAGCAGTAAAAGCACACCACTTAAATGCTTGGCTCTGCATTTCTGGTTCTAATCTACAAGTGAATGGTACAGTACAGATAAAAGCAAACAATAACACAAAATAGATTATATTATCTTTAGCATGTATTTCAGGAACTCAAACATTTATAAAAAATTATGGCCCATTTTCTTAGTAATCTTTTAATAAACATGTTCATGCATAGATCTGTAGCTCACCAGCCTTTCTGTGGACGAGGGGCAGAGCTTCCATATTATCACAAGGGATAACAAACTAACTCTGTTTGAAACACTAGCTTACAGCACCTTTAAGCTCTGGAGATACCGTTATTCCATTGAGACCTAGCTAAAACACACTCCAGAGGATTTACTTAGTGACAATATGCACAACACAAGCATCTGCAATTGAATCAGCTGGGGAAGATGAGGAAGTTGCACAGTCTCTTCCTAGGAAGCACATTATGTACCATTGCTTACCTTTTGTAAGCAATAATTGTACCTTTATTCCCCTTTGTGAAAATAAATTACACAACAGTTTTAAGAAAGAATCCAGTGGATTTTGACGTGACACCAAATTTTCCAGTGTGCAGCCTCATGATCGATTAGTAGAGTAGCTATATGCTTTAATGATTTCTATACTCAGTGAGGCTGAGGGTTCATTAAATGACTCTACAAATTAAGAAAAAAAAACTATTCTCTTACAGCATCAAGAGACCCTGTGGGCCATCTTCTCTAGTCTTAACCAAATCCATTTTGGAGAATAGGATTAACTTGGTTAAAAGGCGAGACTTAAGGTTCTATTTAATTAATTTCTTTGAGTACTAAGTAGAATTTCACTACCATGGTAGCTGAATTTCTGTGTCCCCTGTGTGGCATGAACATTCATATCCTGTGTTATTCACCTTTGACTACTGAGACACAGACAGCCCCAAATCAATCTAAAATTCCTTTGGAAAGTTTTCTAGTGAATTTCATTCTTATCATTAAAGGACAAATTTTTCACTTATGTACTGAAAGATGAATAACAATTTCACTCCAGGATTACAGAATAATGTTAATACCATGATCTATTTAATATGTTCCTTTAATTATCACTTATTTAATACATCTGTTGAAAGAAACAATCATTAAAATAATTATTTTGAGTTCTCCATTACTCATAAATTCTATTACTCAAAAGAGTCATGAGATAGCAGATTCACTTACAGAAGGTTAATTAACTAAAATGGTCCTTTACAAAAGCATTTCCAACTCATGGGCAGCTATTCAGAACGGAAATGTTTACTGTAAGATTTCATTTAATTATACCATACAGGAAAGGCAGATATGGATGGCAGCTTGTCACAGAAGACTACTGTCCTATTATTTGTTTAGCTAACACACTTAAAGAGAATTATCAGTGTAACTTAAAATACATGCATAGCTCCCCATTACTACCTGATGATTTTGGAAACCTTAGATACTTTTCTCATCCTGTGTACTTCTAGGCATGGCATTCATGGCATTCTGTTATTCCTGCCACTTTTTGCATTAAACCCATTTTAGGCAGGACTTCAAGGGATTCATTTTACTGCAGATCTTCATGGAAAAATCTAATGATTAAGCAGCCCTTCTTCCATCATAGCTTTTCCGACCTGTGCTAACAACACTTATGCATCTGTAGCTATTATTATTAAACATTTCTATTTCCAGCTATTTTCTGTTCTGGCTGCCATCAGGAGATAAACTCAGGTGGAATGGCTAAGAGGATTAGTCATGAGATAAGAAGGCTTTTATCAGGATGCCAGTGGCTTCTGTCTGGTCAATGGCCCATGTAAAGTTTGCCTCAGTTGAGACTCCAGGAGGCAAACATTCTCTCTGCAAAAACAAAGCTACAATTCTTCTTGATTTGTCTCCTTACTTGTAAGCTTTGGGGAGGGTGAGTTTTAGAAGGACAAAAGAATCAAGCAAGCTTTCCTAAGTCCCTGAAGATTGAAGAAATGAGAAATTATGTGTGCAACTTCAAGGAAAGCTTGCAATTCACTCACCACAACCTTTCTTTTTCTTTAGAATATTCATGAGTACTAATTATGCTATTTATTTTGTATGTAATGTGGTTGAAAGTAGTTTGGATGTAGTTTTCAAAAACATGTAAGTACACAAACACTCTGCAGTAGTGATTATAAACCTAGCTGATAAACCATACAATCAAACATTTAAGCTTACTACAGATCAAAATGTAGATTTATGCATGTAACTGTGACCCTCAACAGTGATTACCAGGCAGCCTGCCTCAAGACTCTCAGTCAAAAGAAATCTTTTCTTTTTTTTTCTTTTCGAGTTAGTTATTCAAGTCATTATTCATGAGAAAGAGGTACAGTTATTTTAGTATACAAGCAGTCCACTCAGTCATATACATATTTGAATCCTAGAACAGAGAAGGAAATGAATTCTTTGCGGGGGCTCAGTTTACACTGAAGGGATAAATAGTTTCTCTGTGACAAACCAGAAAGGGGACACTATTTGTCAAGGCGATCATTTATATTCTGCTGTGAACAAATTCAGAGCCAGCCACTGTTTATTAAAAGCTGAAAGTGTGCAATCCATCCCTGCTTGAACTAATGCTTGCCAAAGCTGCTGGGGGTTAATATATTATTTTTGTAGAGAAGGTATTTCTCTGCTGTTTGAATGAATTTTTCTATCACATGTGTTGTAGTAGAAGGGGACAAAAACAACTTAAGGAACATTGCTAGAATATGAGGCAGAGGTTTCCTTGTCTATTTAAGGTAAGAATTCTTGTACTTCTGGATATCTTTTCTACAGTCCTATAGACTAACCCACATCGAGTGGAAGCAAGTGAGGTGGGAAATCACCAAGAATGAGCCATCTAGTTAGAGGCTCTTATCCTGAATCACCACTAAATACTACAGAATGGAGTCTGGAGACAAAAAAAAAAAAAAAAAAAAAAAAAAAAAAAAAACACTTTTCTGAGAAGAAGCTGCCTTTTGTCATTTTCTGAACATCAGCTGAAGCCAAGCTCGCCCTAACAGCTCTGAAAGACAGAGGAACGCTCCATTCATGACTTGCAACCAGATGGGTAAAAAGAATGGTGAAGCAAGGCTGGTCTGTATGACTGCACATGATGCTAGCTGCAGTGTCTCATACCTCTTCCCAAACTGACTAAATAATTTGCAAACAATCCTTTAAAGTGCATCTGCCAGGTGCTACAATTTTTGGTTGAAGGCAGTAACCAGTTAGAGAAGCAGGGAGCACCACTTTTACTCTTCAAGTGAAAGGTTCAGGAGGAAAGGGAACCAAGGAGTCACTGGACCTGTTAAAAGATAAAGGAGAGGCACCGAAGTGTTAAATTCCTACTTGCCAAGCTGATGACCAGGTCATGGATGCGTGATGATGTTTGCAGTTCTGTTGCTCTTGTTAAATATACTAGTTACATTCTGGGGGTGTTTTTTCTTTCGTTCAATTGTTTTTTCATATTGGACACATTCTGTGGTGACTGTCCTTCACTTGCATCACTCAGCAACATCTTAAACTTGTCACAGATTTCTCAAATTCTTTCTAAGCCACATAGTAGGAATCAAACCACATGCCACATCACAGGGCAAGACAGCAGGATTCTTGCCTCTCTCTCAAAAATTCTCTGACTGTATACTGCTGCAGTGCTCCTTAGAAAGTGCATTTGCTATTCCTTAATGAGAGCATTCTTGCTACTCTGAGTGATGTATTAATACACAAACGATTGCACATTTTGATTATTTTACCCTACCAATTTCTTTTCAGTATGGTATTTTATACTATCTTAAGTATACTTATTTTTCAGCCGCTCAAACAAGTCCCAAACTTTTGAATATTTTCTACAGGGACCCTCTTAATCGGCTTTCCACATAGAAATCTGCTGTTGAAAAACAGACATTTTACAAGGACTGAGAGAAGGGCAGCACTGAAAAAGGACTGTGTATAACTATTTTTCTGAAAACTAAATCAGGGTATTAAGACATGCAAAGAATACTCAGTGCAGAACTAGTCTTCTTCCCCTCTGTGTCTCAAAAAATAGCAGCCAAATCTATGCCTTCAAGCCACTACTGAACAAGTGCTCTGGAATTGTTTTGGATATGAAATCCCAGGAGAAGGCTGTGGTTCCTGTTCAGTGACTGGAGGCATCACGCTGGAAGCAAACCAATAGCCTGCAATTCACAGCCAGGAAAAAAAAAAAAAAAAAAAAAAAAAAGTGGTAAAATTCCACATAACCACATTCTTCTGGAAATGAAGGCTCTGTTTCAGACATTTGTTGTTGTTGCTTTTTTTTTGTCTGTTTCGTATTCTGTATCCTCTCATCACAAAGGAAAAATGGTGATTTCTGAGCAAAATGAACAACATTATCTAAAGCAATTGCAACTATCTATTCAACACTGAAAAATTAAATTACAGGAAAATTGAAAGAGGCAGAGGTAGCTGTAGATTCCTTATGACTTTCTAACTATTCTGTATGCTGTTCTGTCAGAATTCTCAAATACCAACACACTTCAAAATGAGTGCTGACATGTTCTCTAAATCTCATCAAGTGTGCAGGGACTCTTTGTGCAATGGAAACTGGCAGTAAGAACACAGTCCTAGCAAGATCATGAGCAGAGAGCCTCATAAGCAACAGGAAGCAAAGAGGTACTTACTGCAAGGCCCTTAAGGGTAGCTGTGAGCATCAACAGCAACCTACAGGGCTCCCTCATGACCAGAGCCAAATATGCAGTGCAAACTGCCAGGATCCACCTGATACTTCTGCATCCAAAATCTGCAGTGTTATTGATCCTTTCTCTGAAGCCAGAAGGGTACAAGTTTAAACATGGTAACACATGGATTCCTGGCTGCAAAAGGCGTAATGTATTGATCAAATGTGCACACAACATTTCCACTTAAATATGTTATTAAATCATAACAATAGGAGAAATAGTGAATGTGTCTATCACCAGAAGGATGAGAACATTTACGATTACTGACATTTTAAAAGGTGGTAAGTTTTCCACAGAATGAGTTCTGTACACAGAACAAGGGACTTAAAGAGGCTGATATTCATCAGAAAACTGTGTTCAACCACTAAAAACAGCAACTGTAGTTTCTAAAACTTTCTCTGAAGATATGCTCTAGGGTAGGTAACAACATCAAAACATATAGTTGTAGATAAAGAATTCACAGTCTTATCAACGTGATGAAGCAAAATGTTCCATGTTCTCTACTTTTTGTGAGGATACAGCACATTAACTGAAAAGCATTTTTGTTATTTCAAGTGAAAAGTAGAAAGATTTTAATTTCTTGTTTCGAAACCAACTGTGTATCCAACATAGTTGCCGTATCTTTCAAGGATAAAAAAATCCACATCAGTTTTCAGCTGTTCAAAACTCTTTGGCAGAGATAGAGATAGCCACAACTTTATCATCAGCTTTGAATGGTATAAAATGCTTAGGCTTAAATAACTGTAAACAGAGACTTGCCCTTGAAAAAATAAATAAGCCAAAAAACATTTTATGAAATAAAAGAAACTATGTTAGGTGAGAAACAGGTATTGGAGGGATTTCAATGGAGCAGGCAGGAGTTTTAAAATGGTTTTGATTTCAATTCTTAAAGGGAGATGTGAGTATTCCTGCCTCACCTGCTGGCCACATAGCTGCTGCACTTCTTCCATTTAATAGAAAGGAGTGGATCTCCATTGAATGGCTGACACCAGTCAGCCACTCTCCTGACTGGTCCTTAAGAAGTAGAGTAAAAAGCAGAGTAGTAAATATGATTCTGTATAAAATGGAACTTGACATTGTAAAGTTTCAGTGCAAGTAAAAAGAAAGAAAATTACAGAAGTACATCTAGAAAACGCTTCTTCCCCTACTGATGGATTTCCTTGGACTGACATAAATACTGACCTGACCACAGTTCATCTGAAGTATTGATCTTTTAAAACTGAAGTGGAGGAGCATAATAATAAATAAATAACACATTATTACAGAACATAATGATAAAATAATTGACACTGGCACGTGCTTTCAATCAGGGATCCCAGAACGCTCAGCACTTGCATGAAATAGGCCATGATAATAATAAATCGTTGTAACGGACCAAATAGGGGAAAACATCCAAAAGTTTATCAGAACAAGACTGTTCTTTTGATAACGTCTCATGGAAGAAGACTTCCTTACTGTGTGGTGCCCTGTGGCTCATAATTCCCAGCAAAATCTCACTGAACTTCAGTGAGCTAGTAGTAGCATTGGAAGCAATTCTGCCCACAACAGCTTTCATGACTTCTGACCTCTTCCTCCATATAGCTTTCCTTTCCCTGCCAACCATAGGAGAGGGCAAGGCCTCTCTGATTACATCGGTCTGTTTCTGGCAGTAAGTTCCCCTCTACCTCTTCCAAGCACATTTCATTCACAAGTTTTGTGCATACTGTGATGGTCTCTTACAGATACTACCCAAGGAATCCTTCCAGACTAGATAAATAGCACTACCAACTCAGTTAATAGTTAGAAAAAAATCTTTGACAGAGGTTCTGTGTTCACAGCAGCTCAGACCTATCCTCTCAATCAGTGTTTTCCTTCCTCCAGATTACATTAACTAGAAACAATGGCAAAGGAGTTTGAAAAACCATCTTATGCTTAAGAATATGAAATAAATTTTACCACAGCTCAGACAAATTGTGACATTCAGAATTTGGCTGTATTCTGCATATCTCTAGACTCCAATCACATAATCACAGAATGGCCAAGGTTGAAAGGGACCTCTGAAGATAATTCTCTTAGATGAAAATATTTCCATTATTTTCCAAGCATTTTAAACAAAATATTTTGACACTATTTAGTATCTTTACTTCTAATTTAAAAATAAAAGTTGAGGATGAGCTAAGTCTTTTTTATTATTATTTTCATTTTTACCGTTTTGGCAGTATCTGCCAGCATAGTAATAATCCTTTCAGGCTATTTTGCCAATGTCTTGAATTACTTCACCTTCTAGAAGATGTTATGGTACTTAAAACTCAATACTATGACATGCAACAACCACTAGGAGAAAAACAAGACTAGGATGCAGTAGAATGGCAGAATGGGATATTCTGGTCCCAAAGGGAAGCTCCAGAATACAGCAGCATCTGTCCGTTGACTCATATAATGCAGCTGCTTCTTCTGTGTCTATTCCTGAGTTATATTCCTCCAAAGACCCAGCATGTAAGTAACAGTGAGAGTTGATTATATAGCATTGTAAGAATAACAATCACTGTGTGGTAGGCTGGAATAAGAAGCTAGCCCAGATCTCAAGTTTTATAGAGCATGATGATAAACTTTTGTCCAGAACCAGGCCTAGTCTGAACACCAGGATCTAGCATTTTTTGTAAGGAATCTAATCAGTATGTCCATAGACAGAATCTGTTCTTCCATGTTCCACAGGACTGAATCACAGGCACTAGAGTTCTCTGCATTTAGAAGGTATAAAATGGTAAATCCTTTAGAACAAGAATGGTAAAAAGAGATCTAAAAGAGAAAATAAGCTGTTTCACTTCCAGCTAGGCAACACGACACACTGACTTGAGACGTGTGTTCTCAGCAAGTAGATCCTATTAACTGGAAGAATGCCATGAGAGAATCCTGGAACTGAATTCTAAAACTAGAAGAAATGGGAGAAAATAATCAGATTTATCCCCATATCTCACTGCTGTTTTATCACTGAAGTAAAAGAGTTTTGAATAAAATGTTATGTACTTAAGACCACATAAAATTCTAGAGCTTTCCTAATTTTAAAAGGAATATATGAGGTGAAATTTTGTTTTAGCATTTAGGCCAAAATTTGAGGGCTGATCTGAGATCTTGTTATATCTCACAATACACATCTTTTTTCCCAACGTCTTTCCCAAGGATCTGAATGGCTGCTAACTGCTACCACTTAATATCCGTTCATCCCTTTTAAAACCATTCATAATTCCTCAGGTAACTCAGTGTCTGAGGGTGATTGATTTGTCATAGCAAGAAGTAAAGAACTGAATTCCTGCAGTCCACTCCATGGAAAAATGGGGCAATCTTCCGAAGCCAAGCTTCCTAGTAGTATTATTTGATACCATTTATTACAAAAATCTTATGGTGGCCCTAATTACAATGTGATTCCTGATGCATTTAATTTTTCTGAGATAACAACATTATTGTGCTGACAGAAAATTTCTCTAGGGCTTTCTGATGCTGCTGGAAACTGCTTTATAAAAGAAGCATATAATTCTTAAACCCCATAATGATCTAGAAAGTCAAATTAAATATTAGCTTGCAAAGGCAGCAAAGGGAAAAAAAATATTTAAATGCAAGACACACAGATGGCTTTGACGCTGCAATCAGGCAAAACATAAAATCACCGAGAAAATGTGGAGGTAGGTGTCACATTTACATCCATTTACTGGGGATTCTTGTTACTGTAACTTTTTAATAACTAAAATTATACTTTAGGCTAGAGGAGGAATACGACTGTCTTCCATTGCACAATATACTATTTGTAATAACAGAGACTGAAAATTCCCTAATAATCCACTTACTTTCCGCTGACCAAATATAGGTGCTCTATCTGCCATAAAGGATTCTTAGTAAATTATCTTTGCAGATTTTCTTTCTAATATGCAATCAGTTAATATTAAAAACAATTTAATAATTCTTTCCTAGGAGCTAATAAAAGGCACTATATGTTAAGCATATGATAGTATAATAAATTACAATGTTGTTCGACAGCCAGCAAACAGAAATAATTCTTCAAATTTAACCTTTAAAAGCTGTTTCAACAGGGTTTATTTTAGTACTCACACGCTGAAAAATAAATTCTTCCTAGAAAAATATAAGAATTCTCTGGCTTGGACTTAAAAGTATAACTGCAACTCTCTCTTTACCTGCACATCCTCACAGGTGCTGTCCTGCTAACTGTCACACTGTAAACAATCCTTGAAGATCAAAATAGCCTATTTTTTATTTAAATTCAGCGATTAGGTCAATTAGAGACTAAAAACATCAACAGAGACATCAACAGAGTCAAAATCAGACTGCAAAACTAAGAGTATACTGTATCACATTAGAGAAAATTATACAGAGAAGTGAAAAGGCATAAAGTAATTTAGATGCATGCTAAAAAAAAAAATATCCTTGTAATTTCACCTGGTTTTAGCAGTTAACAACCTTAGAGATAATTTATAGAGATAATTAATCCTTCTACAGAAAGCTCATAAGGGTCTACGAGAACTCAGCCTCAAAGGCCATACTCCATCAAGATTAATTCATCTCTCAAGAATAAATTGAAATAGGATCCTGTTAAGAAGACGACATTTAGTCAGAAGCAACACCAACAAAATTCCAAGGAACAGGTCAAGTATGGGATCAAAGTTTGAAGGTGACATCCTCACACACAGATGGTTTCAAATCATAGCTCTATGTTCATCCAGAGATCATGGAAACGATGTAGCTGCATAGATTTTAGAACTCACCTGAACAAGCTGAAAACTGCCACAAATCCCTGGAGGTTTAAAGCAGGATAAAAGAAACACAGTGATGAAAATAGAGTATACACATTTAAATGTGCTTACTTTGTCTTCTATTAGACAACAGAAAACAATGTTGGAAATACCACTAACACAGATGGTTTTGATCAATAGAAAGTGACTGTTGGCTTGCAGCTGCTTTGGTGAGGTGATTTTGCGTTTGCTCATTCAAGTTTTATTTGTTACACATAGTAGAAGTTGCGTGTAGTACTGCCAACCTATCCTTACACAGAAGATACAGCTAACATAGTTATGTGAAAACAGTTTGAAATTAAGAGCAGATTTTTTAAATTGTTTGAAGCTTGACCTTTTTTTCTAAAATTTAATGCTTAACTCATTTCAATCTGGACTGGCATTAACTGGGCTCTATATAGCAAAGAGGAGCATTTCCACTCTTCTGTCTCTTCATGGTTACTACCTCTGTTTTATGTCTTCATAACTTAACATATTGGACTTTATGGAATTCAATTGCATCCCATAATTAAATAATTTCCTTACAGTTTTGCCTTCTGAATCAGCTGGGCTCCTGCAGCGAGGAAGACATGAATTTAGCAGGAACTTACTTAGGCAAGGCTTTCTTGCCCATTAAACGGTTTTGACTTTGCCTCAAAAATAATTTTGTTTTGTGATATTTAGCACTCAGATATATTCAGATTATTCACAGAAATAGTAATAAAATGCTTAATAAAGAGCCATCTGAAGTTTTGATTGAGATGAGTCACAATGTGTGAATTTAATTTCATTAAAGGAATTTAACTGCAAAGCTTCCTATTATTTCTGAGGTCTTCTGTGTTCAACTCCTTTATTATAGGAGTTTTCTTTTTTTATTTTCAATGCTATTTAATATGTGCTATCACTCCATGATGTAGGAAACAATGAAGTGCAGCTGCCGACTCAAAGCTAGCATGAGCAGGAGGGGGTGTAAAATGTTTTCAGAAACACCTGGACTCACTGCAGGGAAGTCTATTTCAAGGACATGTAGAAACAATGCTAGAAAATTAAGCTACTCCTAGTATTTACCAGGAAAATAATGCACCCAAAGACTCTCAATAAATGAATATTTAAGCATCAGTCTCCTGATGTAAGTTAAGAAAGCTCTGATAGTAACTCCCTCTAGAGAAATAGTCAGAGACACCTAGCGGTGAAAATATACGAACTACCAAAAGCTTTCAAATACCATAGAGTAGGTCAGCAGAGATGGGCAAAAGAATGAGGCATAAGAGTTGATTCACATTTTTACTTTTGTCTTCTTAAAGCATGTACCTGAGCTATATTGAAGAGAACTCAACTGCAGGAGCTCAAATTTTCAGTAGAATACTGAGAGTTAGTTACCTTGAAAAAGTGATTCAGTTACTAAATTGGAACCTTCGAGACAGAGTGCAAATATCTTCCTCACATAGCAATACAACTGGTGAGAAAAGAGTCTTCTTATACATGGAGGCTGTATCGGGAAAGCAGGTCTGTCACTTGACAGTGTTGCCTTTTTTTGTTCTCCTTGCCTTTAAGCAGAACTCCCATCCAATGTTGAGAAGATCTGTCTGCAGAAATGCCTCAGACAACATAGTTTGGAGAACGGCAGCAGGGTGAGCAGTAAAACCAGACATTCCATCTGGACTACAGCTGCCTGCGTCAGAATTCAGTTCAATCAGAGATGCAAAGGATCTTTCAGGTGGAAATGAAAGTAAACCCACAAGGGAAAATGTCAGATAAAGTCTGATTTTGAATAAAATTTCTTCATGATAAAGCAAAACCAGAGGTTCTGAGCACATTACTGAAACTGAATCTCCCTGGCAAAGTAATCAGAAGTGTAGGTTCAAACCTAAACTGAATTTCCTAGCTCAGTCTTGCTTTTGTTCTTTTTTTCACATTCTTTTCATATATTCTATACAACATGCATATTTATATGTAATATATATTGCATTGTCATTGTTAGAATAATTTTAGTTAAAATTCAGGAAACAAACTCAGTACAGTTATCCTAGACCACAGAATTTAATCTTTTAACTAATACAGCTCAACTAGTTAAGAAGGGACACACAAGTTTTTCCTTTCTGTGAATATATTTGGAAATGTAAAAGAATAAACCCAGAGAACATTCCCTATCCATGTAATTGCAATTAAGAAGCTGCACTATCAATTCAACAAGTTTGTATGAATATAGATCAGCCACTCTTTGTCTTCAGTAAAGATTACAAATCCCAGAGTTCACTATCACCTGCAGAAAAATACATGTTTTTAATACAATCCTCCTTTTGATCTTAAACCCCTGTACACTGTATGCTGTGTTTGCCAATCTGTAATGTTACTTCTCTACTATACATAAAGGTGGCTACAGATCATGCTGCAAAGCCCAATTTCCATCTGGCTTTGAGGACTGACATTGGCTGTTGTCACTGAGCTGTACTCTAGATTTAATACTCGAGTCTATCTAATATGCAAAATTTTGAAAAATAGCATGTAGAACACTATATTGGGAACACTTATTTTCATTCAACAACACTAATCCAAATCAGTGCTTGACAACCAAACTAGAGGTAGTTTTGTATTCACTGCAAGTAATTTATTTCCCTCTCCTCCCTCTAACTTCAAAGTTATTTAGTCTGCATCATATTCAGTGTTTAAACTTTCCTATGAACAATTCATTATTGTATGATCAAACAGTCTGAATTTAATGCACAAAAGAGCTGATTTCTTGCTGACTTAGCCTGGAAGATCTTTGGAAATGTCCATAATGTCATCCTGATTTACAGCAGCCAGCAATGCTATTTATTAAATCCAGTCTTAGTTATGAGATCTGACGCTATATAACCTGACCAGAAAGATCTATTAAGATTATCAAAAATGTTTTTTAAGGTAGTAATGAAACATTTCATAGATTTAGGGTAAAAAAAAAAAAAAAAATAATAAAAAGTAGGAAAAAAGGCTCTTAAATTACCTGGAAAGGTACACTGAAGAGAAAAACATGCACAGAAGGCATGGTAGCTTTTAGGTAAAGCAACTGTCAATGTAAAGTTTTTTAAAGATGAATTTTTTAAAGGCTCAATATAAGATAGTAAATAAGATAAAATCTATAAGCAATTACAAATGGATACAGGAATAAAAGTTATGAATTAAGAAAAGAGATTTCTGATATTTAGGTATGAAATTATAGACTTTCATTTTTCTTTCAGTAAATAGCTAGTTGTTGGTGTGTTTTTTTTTTTGTTTTTTTAACATCTTACCTTTGGTATCTTACAAAAGACTTCGGTTACAATGGCCAAGTGACATGTGAAAACACTGCATTAAACTTTAATACCTTCATTGTAACATTTGTAAAGAGAAATTTGAGATTTAAAGATGAAGAAAAGGAAAAGTGAGAAGAACATTAAGACCTTAATGGGCAAATAATATAGTGATAAATTGGCTCATGAAGCAAGCACTATTTCAGGATGCTTAAAATCTGTTTGTCATAAAACTAAGTGTGGGAATTAAAAAATAAAACTAACACAATCAAGGTGTTTCAGATTGTATGAATCTGGAAGCAAGTTTGGAGAGTTAAGTTTAGTTTAAAAAACAAAGACTGCAAAGTCAGCAAGGACTGACTTTGTCAAGATATTAAGCAGTGCTCTTCGGGCACCGATGGAAACTGACATAGACAAACATTGTAAAAGTCCAATTTAATCACATATGCAAGTTTTCTGATTCTCTCTCTCAGTCTACCACATACAAAAACTGAGCTTATGTCATAAATTTGTCCTAAATGACAGCAACTTGAAAGTATCTTCCTTAAGTATTTTACTATTACCAATGAGAAACTTTTCATATAGTCATGAGCTTCTCTAATGGTTGGTGAAACACTGGAACTGAGGGCCAGCAGTAAATGAACTTAGACCTTTCCCAGTGTGAAATAAGCAAATTATTATGAAAAGTCAACAGCAGACATTTCCTACTTTAGCCTGGAATTGCCTGCACTATCTTTTACCTTCTCAAAATTGACTGTTCAATTCAGATTACTGGGAAGTTCAATATAAGAGAGAAATTTAGCTTTTTTGCAAGCATCTTGGATAGTTGCATAGGCATCAACAAATATGTTACAGGCAACCTGAAAAAATCACATTTTGAGGTTTACAAAGACTGGGTCATATCTGATTATTCTGACTTTAATAGATTAAGTTACTGTGTTAATTTTCTTAAAAAACACTTGGGTATCTCACTCTTTTATTTTGAAGTTTAATCAAAGCATGAATTAAGATATTGTGATTTTCCTACTTTTGTTTTTTGGAAGATAAGAAAGTAGAACTGATAACACAAAACTTCTAAATGTGAGGGTACAAAACTATTATAAATACCCAGTTACATGTTTAAAAATACTAATATGTCTGAATTTCATCTTATTATAAAAATTACAGAATGTGCAATTTATCAAATTAAACACAGACTTTCCCTGACACTACTTCTGATACCACTGAGACTAGGATTTCTCAGTATAACTAAAATGGAAGATACTCCATTGGACACTCATTTCACAAGACCAGAGCAAAACATCAACTATTTCTCTCTACAGATCTGCTCCAACTTCACAACAGCACTTGCTCATGAAAACACAGCTGGAAACTCAAGTTATGTCTTGGACACCTGTATGTCCCCTATAAGATAAACAAACAAACAAACAAAAAAAAACTTTCCAAGTTGCCCAACTATCTGATTCTGAAAGATAAAAAACAAGAGTTCTGATAGACAACAGCATCAAACACCCTCAGTTCAGCAGCATATAGATGTACTGCCCTTTTCTATTGCCATTAAGATAAACATCTTCCACAGTAACAATTGTCTCTTACTAAGGCCAGAACTTTGGTTAGGGGAGATACTGGACTCTTGCAGCAGTCAGGTAAAAAGATTTTTTTTTTCTCATTTCTCAATTTGCTTTGAAAAGGACAATCAATTACTAGAAATCATATGCAATAGTTGTTTCTTTTAATGTTGCTAAAAATGTTAAAATAGAGTAAACACTCATTCTCCCTTGGAGAAAGACTTCAATGAAAACATTCAGTATGAAAACAGTAATGTGTATTCACATAGCATGAGCAGGAGCAGTTTCAACCTGAATAGAGAAGCTGTGTGGTTGCCCCTTTGCCATGCCACCAGGCACCATTATGGGCTGCTACAGAGAGAGGGAAAAGCAGATTTCAGCTCTTTTAGCCCTCATCTGTCCTACTAGTAATTAATGTGTCCCTGGAGATATCTGAGGATATAGGCTTTTGGTATCATTTTAGGAAGACATGAATCATATCTGCTGTTTTGGAAAGCATCAAAAATACTTACCCTATTGCATAGCACCTAAAATCGTTATGGACTATTATTTGCTATTTTAGAAGTATTGTCATTTTCTTTTCCTACGCACCATTTAAAAACCTATAGATTATAACTTCAGCAGTTTCACAATAGTTAAGTGAAAATGCAAGTGAGTGGTGATCTGCACTGAGGAGATGAAAAATCCATCTTAGTACATGCACCTTTCTTTGGCGTTTAGAATAGCTTTCATCCGTGACTGTGAATTCACTTGGATTCTTAAGCAGCTGACCTTTCTTTCTTCTGCAGTCTCACTGAATTGATTTTACATATACTACTGCTTCAAATGAGGTAGACAAGCATTTTGCTCAAACCAGTGAAGCTCTAGCTGGTGTGTCAATTCTCCTCTGCTAAAGTCCGTTTGAAAATAAAATAGAAACAAAGGGAAGACAATATGTTTCGTATCACATCTTTACATTTCCAGATATCCCAGAAGCAATGCGAAAATACTTACAATGCATTAGTCGGTATGTAACTATGGCAATCATTATACACCTTGCAATAGTTCACATAAATTTAGATAAAATATTACAATATATGTTAGAAGGAAATAAGGTTAGTTTAAGATACAGGCTCTTAAGCAATTATTTTGATTCTGACTGCTGATCCTGAGTACCCTTTTTGCTTGTAGAATAAATGAAGTATTCATATACCCTAAGCATGATTGTAATGCTGTTGCTACATGGCGAGAAACACTTTGAAAGAAAAAAAAAAAAAAAAAAAAAAAAAGAAACGGAACTACATTTTCAGAATGAAAAATAGCTTCCAAAACCATCTTCCTTACATTACATAGTCCAGAAGAAAAATCAATGAAATTTCTCTTTCTTTTATAAAAGGCAGTGAATATTTCAAACTTTCCCTTGTCAAGCAACAGCTGCTGTAACAATACGCTCAGGCCTCCTGTTTAGAGGATGACAGATCTAAACTTGCTGCACCTGCCTAGTAGCACACCAACACAGCAGCAAGGCAGAGGACTAATGTGTGACTTCTGAGTCTCAAAACATTCCGTTCAGCTCCCTGGGTGTGATTTACATTCGGCCAGAATAGTCATGGAGGGGAACGTTAATAAGGCCAAATGGTAACTTGCACACTTGTATAGTTAGCAAGCTCTACTTTAAGTATCATTTAAAGCAGAGGGAATAAATGAGGGCAGAGAAAGAGGAGCAGAGGGCACCTACATACCTTTGAATCATTACAGTTAAGAAGCTCTATCATATCTGGTACAAGGAAGATCAGACAGGTTCTAAATGCAATTAAATATTCCCCTACACCTGAAATTTATTTCTGGCACACTGCAGAGTTTTGGGTATTGTGTCTGCACCAGCTCAGGCATAAACAGCTGCAGCTGACAACAGCAGAATACTGATCTCTCAGCAGTCATTATAGAAGGAGATAGCTCCTTTAAGAAAAATCCTGTTACCTTGAAAACATGTCCAATGACCGCCAGATAGGCACAGCCATACTTCCACAGGGTACCATATGTCTACCAGAGTAACCTGCAGCATTTGGTTTCTTAAAAAAATCCACCTATTAAGCTGCATTGCTCTTGTACAGCTGTTCAGCTGCTGTCTCATGCTGAGATATGTTCTCCAGACGTACGAGTGCTGCATTGGCACATTACACAAATCAGGCCCCTCCTATCTATAAATACAACAGAGCTGTGCATTGCTTATTTCACATAAATTACATCTGCAATCTTATAAACTCTATTCTATTTTGCATTGAATATAGAATGAGCATGAATTTATTAGCAGGTGCTTGTTTCACTCTCATGAGCCCTGCCAATAAAGCATGTGCTCCTGTATTATGAGACCTGTTTCAACACTACAGCTGCACAATACCTCTTCTTTTCCTTCTTTTCTTCCCTAGATTATGGCTGAAACACCCGTTTAGTCATATGTTTTATGCTTCAGACAGACTGTAGCTCAGCTGCTTAAATATAAAACAAACACTATTATATCCTTCAGGTTCACGGTAGCTGCACTACATCTCACATGCACTTTAACTTAACATGTTCCATATGTGCATTAAATACCTTCTGTAGCACCACTCCCAAATAACGGGCTGAGTGACTCAGAAAGCCTTCTGCTCAGAGCTGGTATTTTCAGGTATCCTGCTCTCTCTTGTTGTTTTCCGTATAATCTACTACCCGATTTTCTATGCAATTTCAAATAGATGGTTGTGCTGAAACGTTTGTTTGTCTCTTTTTCATCAGTTTTGGGAATTAAAATTTACAACGTAGTGTGCACCAGCAGATAGCAGTAAAGGGTGTTTTTTTTGATGTGAAAAATAACCAAACCAGAATTATAACTTCTTCTAATACCACAAAATTTAAAAATTCTAATATATCTGCATGCAGAGACAGAGGTCCTGAAGAGAAAACACCATGTATATACATGTTTATAGTTCTTCTTTTGCTGTGCATTACAAATAGCAATAACAACTAAAAAGTGCTGTACGTGGAATAAGTTGATGCCGTCTACTTATTATCATTAAATCAGGGGTAAACATTAAACTCCACATCAATTAAGAGAAAAAGTAAGCTTATTATATTTTTTTTTGCATGTTTTTGATGGTTCATAAGATACACTAATACCAAAGATAGGTAAGTATTGACATTAATTATTACTTACTGGAGTCATAAAATTTCTCCCGTCACTTTCACGATCTCTCTTCATTCCATATGTACAAAAATATTAATGAGTGATTGGTCTAATTAAAAGCACAGAAAGATACATTTAAGTGTCTTTCTTCTAAGAAAGGAGCTTGCAGAACTGCAAATGCATTTGTTCAAGAGAGAAATAATCTCTTTTCAGTCTAGCTTTTCTGTGGTATGTGCAAAATTAGGCAAAGAATGTTCCTGCTTTTCCAGCAAAAATGTTTGTTGTCGTATCATAGAATCACAGAACAGTTTGGGTTGGAAGGGACCTTAATGATCATCCAGTTCCAACCCCCTGCCATGGGCAGGGACACCTCCCACCAGCCAGGTTGCCCAGGGCCCCATCCAGCCTGGCCTTGAACACTTCCAGGGATGGGGCATCCACAACTTCTCTGGGAATACTGTAATAAGAATGCCACTATCCATTATAATTATAACTAACTCAATAGGTAGGTTTGATGGGGATAAATTCTTTAGACCTTGCATACCACAGACATTTCAATACATTTCAGAGCTATGTTTTATTAATATATAGAGAGAAATTCATTACTTGTTTAAAAAATATACAGGTGAACTTCAATAGAGCATTCCATCTTATACTATAGAACTAAAATAACTTCATGAAGTACCACAGGGAATGCTTCAGCTCATTTCACAAATAATGCACTCCAATAAAATTTGTAGTATTTTTTTAAAGCCACCCACTTAAATGTTTTTCTGTAAAAGTTAAGAAAATGCTGTCCTCACTGGCCATGGAGAATTTTGCTTCCTCATCAATTGTGCCATCTTTTTTTCAATAAAAAAGCTGAAAAAAGGATGACAAAAGAGTGGCCCACTCAATTAAGGACAAGGTTAAAACATAAAATAGTTCTAATAATGATATATAGGTGAAGAACTTCATAAAGCCAGGTCTGTAAATTTTGATTTAAATGTTATTATTTCTGTAGTTAACGCTTTTTAATAGATACACAGACACACAGACGCTAGCGTGTATGTAGGTCTCCCAGGAGAAGAAGCTTACACCAGTGTGGATCAATCATTTTGTAAAAGGAAAATAAATACTACCAGTATAAGCCTTCCTCTAAGCCAACAATGAGGCCACAGCAGGGAGGAACACATAGGGGAAAAAATGAATTTTCTTGTGTTGCATTAAGCAAACCATTTCAATTTAAATGGAAGAACTTGTGTCTGAAAGCAAAGCCTTACATTCCTTGTGAATGTAAGGTCCATCTTTCCTCTTCCAATTTAACCATCGAATCTCTCCCTCCCGCATTTTATATTGTTGATTCAGGATTTATGTTCAGCATTCAGAAACTTAAGAAGAGAAGCTGCAGAGTAACTGAAGGATATTCTTCAAGTAAACTATTTCAATATGCCTTTTTTTTTTTTCATTTAATCTGTGTCATTAGCATACTTTTATTACATATCAAACACAAATTACCAAGGCTTGTAATAGCTCGTAAGGCCACCTTTAATTCAACACTTTTGTGTTGAGACTGTACTGACTACAGAACTAAAATTATTACAGGTGACGGAGGCAGAACTCAGAAATCATTATCTCAAGCTTCCTGTGTCAAACAGTCAGCCACTATACTAAATATATCTTTGCATCAGGAAATAAATATTTAGGCTACAGATGGACAAAGTACTGAAACACATACTTGAGGCACATCTCGATATCACAAACTCACAAACCTAAAAACAAAAATTTGTTACACCACATTGAAGAGTTTTGCCTACAGAGGTCCTCTACAGGGAAAAAATAAATAAATAAATACATAAATCCATCACTCACTGAGCCAGGGAAGGAGGGCCCAAACTAGGCTAAAAAACTGCATGCTCTTGAGAAACAAGTGGAATCAAATGATTCTTTAAATGATCTAATTCAATACTCCTCCTTTCCAGAGTTTTTTAATGGTGAAAAATCAATGTCCTGATTGATTTTCCTATCATCTTTCATTTTTATCTATAGGCAAATGACATTGATATTGAACTACTCTGTAGAAATACTTTGATCTATTAGTGTGCTACATTGTTGTACAGTTAGAGGCTTCTTCCTTCTCCCTGTAATTTCATAACCTATTATACTCTGGGCAGATGAAAATGCGTAGTTTTCCAGATACACAATTAACAGTTTCCTTTAAATGAGTATCATGCACATTTCACACTTGTATCATATTAATCAACCATTTTTATTTTTTTAAGTTGCTGTCCAATTATATTTAAGATGACAGACCAAGTTCAGAGAGAAGTCTAAAGAAACAAGATCAGTAACAATGACCTCTTTTTCTGACCTCTATTTTTTTCCCATGTAGTTCCTGGACTAAATGACATTTACATATAGCAAATAACAACACAGGAATAAAATAGGATTGTATCTGGATGCAGTTGACAGGCACAGTGCTTAATTCTTTCACCCTACGAGTCCTAGGCACTAGTAAAGGTACAGCAAAATTGAAATATCCTAACTACTCTCTGACTCCCAAGTAGGTTTGTGCTGCATTTGTTCCCAGCATAATTTAAGTAATCTCACAGTAGTCTAAAAATTATGCTGCATGGTGTCCTGAAAGCTGTCTCCACACCTTTTTTACTGTGCCATAAAAGCAGGGTGGAGAGAAATAGGAAGTTCAAAAGCATTAAGCATCCTGGGGATTCCCTACCCTGAAGAGATGCCTTACTTACTGAAAATCTATTTTTAAATATTCCATCTATCAGAAAAAGAAAAAAAAAGCACAAATTTGGAGGCTTAACAACTCACTTAAAACTAGTTATTGATGATCAATGTGCCTATCTCTTAGCTCTCTGACCACTGTAGTTTCTACGGGGTACTCTTCAAATGACACTCTATTAACACTTTATTAAACTCTTCAAAATTATGTAAGAAAATATAGCTCTTTTTTTTCATTCTTCTAAAATATACTTACATGACTTGAGGCAAAGAGAAAAGGGAAGTAGCACAAACACTAGCTCAGCCTTATGTCAAGCATCCCATCTCAAGCAATATACGTCAGAGCAACTCTTAAAGCAAGATTGGTTATGTGATTGATTTCTCTAAATACTGTGAGGCAGAAGACGTGCAGACAATTGATAGTGTCTCCAAATTAATATGATGTGGCATTATTTTTGTGGAGCTTGTCCTTTTCTGGTAAGACAAAGAAGTGTCCCAACGTAATGAAAACATTAATGCACATATCAATACTGTATATTACCTCAATGAAAGGAAATAAAATACATTTTAAAAGAATGAATGAAAGACCAGAATAAATAAGAGGACAGCCCTACCACATTTTGCACTGAAATTATCCTTCAATTGATTTTTTCTTCAGCTATATTTACATAGATTCTTCTGAAACAAGCTATCACCGCAAAATTAAACCTTTGACAATACACATATATTACATTTTAAAACCTTACTATTAGTATGCAACAACAAAAAGAAAGGTGTAAAAGTAAATTAACTCAAATTTCCTGAGTCAGTCTTAGCAGCAGAAAATAGCCTCTCTTGGCACCATTTAATATCCCTTCTTTGCAAATATTCTTATAAATAAAGGGCTCTTAGGAATCAGAGGTGCTTCAAATGCTTTATTTTTGATGGATCTTTATGTACGCATGGGTATTATAAAACACCACTTCAACTAAAAGCTAATTTATTGATGTCGGTTATTTGAGAATATTTTTTAAAAAAATACGGACCTGAATCTATCTTTAGTCTACTGTTTAAAGATGTGAGATTTATGGAACATGTTGTTGGTTTTTCCCTTCAAGATAAAGTTTACACCCATGAGCTAATCTCAACACTTTCATGAGAAGGGTGAGGTCTTCAGAATGAAACTTCTTACAAATTATAGAAAAAATGGTTAATTGAGTGAAGGCAAATTAACTGATTAGAAAGCAACTTTCTGAGTGAAAAAAGGGAGTCAATTTGCTTTTTTCAACTCCCTGGCAGCAGAAAGCTGCCCTTTCAGTGCCAGTATAATAGCTGACTTAGGAACATTCCAAGTTCTAACTGAGTCACTGTACCTGCTGTCTTTTTGCCAGAAGTACAAAAGTACTGATACAACCTGGCATTACTCCAGATGGTATGGAGAGAAGGTTACAGAGGATATGAATGAGACAGAAATCATTATTTGTCACTTACAGATCTAGTTACTACAAGTCTAAGTGAAGTTTATTTACTCTTGTCCAAAGAATGTTATTAGTGCTCAGTTCATTAGAATACCTGTGTCCACGAGGTTTGATTGGAAGCAATGCTACAAAACAAATCTTGGTTTAAATCTGTGACTTCATTTTTAGTGGATTTGTTAGAGCATGGATTAAGTCAGAGAAAAATTAAATGGATGGCCATTCATTCATATTCAACATCAACATAGACTAGTACTGCTTCTGTTGATTTCAAAACAGTGATTCTAGTATTTTCAAATGACTAATGGCTTCTGTTGTGTTAGCTTTCTGGCCACCCAAATTTGAGCATCTCAGAGGAATTAGTTATTAAGGGACCACCGACCTTCTAGCTGTCTGAACATCAAATTTATTTCCAGAGGATCAGGTTAGGCACATAAATGCTGAACATCTAAAACAACAGGAAAAATTTTTCTCTCTCATTTTCTCACTAGGTAAATGATCTTATCAATCATCTCACAGTTAATCTTGTCTGCTGTCCTCTCCCTTTCAGTTTGCTACTTTTGTATTTTTCACCCATTCTTATCTCTGTGTTACTCCTTAGGCACCTGTCAAGAGTTGGAGTGACCTCCCAGGAAACACATTCTGCCTTCACTGTTTCTTAACAAAGCTCCTGTATTTCAAATTATTCCAGTTCTAAAGTCCCCATATAATACAGAAGGTTTCACTTTTCTTGCAGATAGATATAGTTCTCATATCAGAAGGGACTGAAGCAATTATGAACACTTCTTCGGAACAAGGGAAGAAAGTTGACATTACAAGGGGAGCAGTTCTTCCAGTATACTGTTAATGTCAGGTGCTCTAGATTAAACATGAGCAATATTATCCATATAAAAATAGGGAAAAGTGTGAATGCCAGACAGAACTCATTCCCATTCCTGACATGCTGAGCACAAAGTGATGTGGGACATCAGGCCTACAGAGAAAAAGAAGGCAGAAAATAGAAGGCAGAAATAGGTGAAACAGCAAAAGAAAAATGAGAAACAGAATAGAAAAGCAGATAAAAGCAGTGAGATTATTCTACCTATCAAACTAATGGATCATGACAGGTATATATATTTGCATTTTGTGGAGTATGTGTTCTTCAAGTATTTGATACTCAGCTAGTATCCTTCTAATAATCTGGCATTGTGCCCCACCTGCAGAACAAGAGCACCTCACATCCCAAGTCTAATGAAAGCCCTTAAAAACAATGCTGTACATAAGCATAAATGCACAGTAGAGATAATGAGAAAGAAAGCTCCTCGGTGCTGTTCATCCTTTCATATGTGCTTCACTTTTTGATGGTGACAAGCATAAAGTGTCAATAAGTAAATAAAAATCTCTTCCCACTCAGTTCTTGACTTGGCTCTCCCAAAAGCCCATACCAGTTATTTTTAGCTGACAAAGGAGAAAAAGTACTTAAGAGAACGCTAAGATAAAAAGCAGCCCGACATAAATCATCAATTATTAACATTAAAAAAATGTTAGGAAACAATTACTGTAATGTTTTCTACATACAATTCCTCTTTCACTAATGAACATGATCATGCACTTATGTGGGAAAGCAACCTCTGACTGGTAAATCAAAACCAAGTCCTTGTCAAATTTTAGTCAGTTTAAGTTACCAATAGTCAGTTTAGTCAGTTTAAGTTACCAATATATCTTAAAAGGATAGGAGACCTTTTCTCCATTAACACTAGTGACAGGACCCGCGGGAACGGGGTTAAGCTGAGGCAGGGGAAATTTAGGCTGGACGTCAGGAGGGGGTTCTTCACAGAGAGGGTGGTTGCACACTGGAACAGGCTCCCCAGGGAAGTGGTCACTGCACCGAGCCTGTCTGAATTTAAGAAGAGATTGGACTGTGAACTTAGGCACATGGTCTGAACTTTTGGGTAGACCTGTGCGGTGTCGAGAGTTGGACTGATGATCCTTAAGGGTCCCTTCCAACTCAGGATATTCTATTCTATTCTATTCTATTCTATTCTATTCTATTCTATTCTATTCTATTCTATTCTATTCTATTCTATTCTATTCTATTCTAAAATATTATGCAGGACAACAGTTACTTGTAACGCCTACCTTCATCTCTCTTTGCACACATTTTTTACCCATTTTTCTTTTCTATTTTTAGGTAAATGAAGTGGCACTTCGGTGGATGTTTCTTTGGTTTTTAGGTCAGTAGTGATTGTATACACATACATTGCTTACAGCAGCAAAAATAATGTATGATTTTTTTAAAAATGGCTTTTGTACACGCAGTGATCCATAACTATATTCTGTAATTTATGCCTAGTAGAAACACACATTTTTATTTTCCCACCCAGCCAAGCACAAATGTATAAAACAAAGTCTGCATTTTCAGATCATTAATGTCTAAACCAACCAGCCATTTTGCTTCTAAACTCTCATTTAGTTGTTTGAGCTTGTACTTTGTGCACAATTTGGATACATAGACAAAAATATTCTAATACACAGAAGTGCATACTTATCAGCCATTTTGTGCTCTCTTTCAAGTCCTGGGGGCACTCTACGTTTGGAGCCTTTGATGTATGAGATAATAATTCTGTTTAAATCAGCTCTAGGTTTGCTTTTGCTTTTTAAGAATTATTCTTGTGAGAAAAATGTAATCGGCAAGCATAGCCAGTTACATTTTAGCATTAAATAAGTGAGGTCTTACATCAGGATCTACTTACATACTCCAACACTTCTGACAGTCTTTCTACTCTTCCAAAGGCTGTAGACAGGCTTTACAGTTACTGTTGGATCTCATGATGTACTAAGAAGTTTGTTCTATTTTAGAGAAAGATTTAATAAGTTTGTCAGTGATTTATGTAAAATACATTGACATTCTACTTTCCCAAACATTTTGTGTCACGTTTTAGTATTTTATATTTTTCAATAAGATTTGACAATATTTCTAATGTGTAATTTCCCTTTCCTACATAGTTCACTGGAAGACGAAATTAAATTGAACTAAGTCTTCTTCTGTTTTAGGATCTCTTGTGTATCCAGTCACAGAACTTCCCCTCTAGACGAGGCTGACAGGAACACACCATCTAAAGCTATGCCTTACCACATACCACACTTCTAACAGGACAGAAGTTTAATGGAAATTAAAAAGGCAACAGCAACCTCCACAAAATACAGCCAATTTTGCAGTCTCTCACAGAGTATCAGCAGATATCAGAAAGCCATGCAGCCCTCCTTTCTGCTGTTCCATCACATCTGTATCTAGCCCTTCTCCTTCCAATGACTCCCATGTCTATTAACAGTAAGAGAAGGCTAAACCCTCCTCAGGCAGCCTATTTACCTCACGCCCCGTCCCGTGCTAGAGCAAACACTTCCGTGAACTCATTCGTCTCTCTTGCCCTCATGTCGGCCCTGCTTTAACCACAAACAAGCAATGGGCACGCGTGAGGCAGCGACTAGAACGTAATGGACGAACACAAAAGAGAAAACAAGGCGGCGGCAGCCTCAGATCCCCTCAAGGCTGCATGAGAGCGTCAGGGCGGGACGCCGGAGCCCTGCGCTCTTGTGGCCGTTAGGCGGCGACCGTTAGGCGGCGACCGTTAGGCGGCGGGCGGTGTGAGGGACGGTGTGAGGCAGCGGACCGCCCGCGCTGGGGCAGTGGCTGCATCAGCCTCCACACCCTCCCTCTGAGAGACGGGGAGCCGCCGGGCCCCGGCGCTGTCAAACCCCTCTCGTTTTAGATTAAAGTGTTTAGGCACCTTAAAGATAGGCGTCTGCCGTTCTAGGCTCTGCTATGTACCGTTTATAACTGTAATCTTCTCAGGTTAATTCCAGGTGTGTGTAAGGGGATTTAAAATGATCAGCTTCCCGTGGTAAACAGCCCAAAGAGAAAGACTGAATAAAAGTTAGTAACAGGGCAAAACAGGGCAATGCCAAAAAATATAAATTAATATATATATATATCACTGTACCCTCCTGCCTTGAAACTTTATTGTACTTTCTAGTCTGTAAGTTAAATGAGTTCATAAGTCTAAATGAGAAGTATATGAACTGTCCAGTACAGATCACCTCAAAATTGGATTTTTTTTCTTTATTTTTTTGTAGCCTCAGGTTTATGCAGCTGAAGGAAGCCAACCTCACCTGCAAGGTCCACAAAAAAGGCATTATGATTTCCACCCTTTCCTCACTGAATGTGGAAGTGAATCAATACTTGCAGTTGTGATCTTAGGCCTGGAGGTGATGCAGGGTAAAGCCGTACCTCAGGGATCTGCAGATATCCCATGATAGTTCTCACTTGGCACAGAATGTTGCTGACAGGTTATGTTCATTAATTTTGTTTGAGTCACACTGTTGCTAAATTGCTGGAGCTACAGAAGAGCTACCAGTGAACAAAAATACATAAGAACATTTCTTCTCCCTAATTTACCATCTGCCACAACCTTATGATACCTTTAAATTAGTTCAGGTAGTTAAGGCATATTTCTACATTTTAGCCTCACTGTTTCCATGAATTTTCCTCAGGAAGAGCAAGTGATTAACTTTCCCCTTCAATATGAATACTACTAGTAGATATTTTCTGAGTTAGCACATAGGGTGAATAGCATAACTGCACAAAGTTGGACCAAACCCAGGACTAACTCTACCAGATGCAGGTGTCTGAGGAGCAGAAGAAGAACAAGGCAAGACATTGCTTCTCAACAGTGCTTTTCTACCTTCCAGGCACTTTCAGCTCAGGAACTACATTTACGTTTGTAGTGCCCACTGACAGATTTCTCATCTGTGAAGCTGACCAATCTCCCTATAAAACCAGAGATTTCTAGCACCAAAATAACCACTAATATGGGCTCCACAGCTCAAATGCCCACCACACAAAAAGTCAGCTTCTTTAGTGTTAGAAAACTGATTCCTGTAAGTTTAAGTCCTTATTTTTTGCACACATCATTAATACTTATATAACATTTCCACACTACTTGTGATTTTAGTTGTATTGTTTAGTCATTTCCGACATGTAGCTCTTCCATATATCATTCCTTCATGTTGCCCTCTGCTAATGCATCTTTTCTGAGGTGGGGGAAAGAGCAGAATGCCTTACAGTATTAAAGGTACAGACATACTATGAATGCCTACAATGTCATAGTCATGTTACTAAAAGTTCCTAAAGTTTCTTTTATACTTTTGATTAATAAGAGCACTGATAAGGCATTGTCTTGGAACCCTCTATCATAAGCCCTAGATTTTTCTTTGGAAAAGTAAAGGCTAGCTCAGAGCACACCATTTTGTATATGAACTTAGAAAATCTTCCCATGTGAATCCATTTACATTTATTTCCACTAAATGTTACCTGGTGTGCCTACGTACTAGTTCTAGCAGCTGCAAGAAAATTAAACAAGCTAGCCACAGTTCTGAAACCTAGATAACTATGTAAACATAAAAAATAGCTTGTAGCAGTAACAGTGAAAATGGTGGCACCATATTCTCATAAATCTGAAGTGGTGATTTAGGTTTTACATTCCAGAAGCAGTAATACCCAGTCACTGAGATGTCCAGGCTAACTGCTCTTTCTGACACTAAGGCATACATGTTTTCCTGACTGACACTGGCTTCCTAGTGGAGCTATTTAATTTGCAGCATCAGGAAAAAATGTGCCATATATGCATTTCATGTAAAAAATGAGACTTCATTTATGGAACAGCAAATATTGCTCTTGTACTCAGAGCTTGTGGAATTTTTTCGTAACTGCATAAAACCACAATCAGTAGAGTATAAATATAAAAGCAAAACTTTTACAGGTATTCATTTGATTTAAATGCAAATAAAACCACTACTTTTGCCTGGCCAAGATTCCCCAAACTTGTTGAGCTGGAGCATGTGTGAAAAATATTACAAGAGACAAAGCCCAATAATTGTATGGTGTTGTGTTGGGAAATATGCTGTTGATGGGTTACAAATGAAATAAATTACAATCCATGAAATAAATATGAATTCTGACCTACCTATAGTTTGTGTTTTGTTGATAAGATTTGTCTGTAGTATTAAACAAGATTTGATATTGTTTTTACTTAGATGTTTAATCAGTTGGAAATAAGTAGATTTGCTGAGGATTATGGGAGTTTACATGAATCACATACTTAGTATTTTCACATTTTAGCTTTCATCCCTACTTCTTTGAAATAAATTCACAATACATTTGGTCCAGATATATCTACTTTATTGCACGTTTTTCATTATTGTTTTTTCAGCTGTCATGGTATTTGTTCTCATGAGTTTCAACATGGACAATCTGTTTTGTACAGCTTCAATACAAGATTCAACTTATGATTAGGTCAACAAAGACAATGAAATGAGGGCTGATTCCTGCTTGGGCAATGCATCATGGATATTTCCGAAGTAGATATGGGATACTGGACTGCAGCTGACAGTAGATTATCAGCTAGAATTTGAGTAACAGGCAGAGAAGGGAAAAACTATTGTATCTTGCAGAATTTGTAGGGCAAGATGTAGATAGACTGCAAAAATGTAGGGATGTGTCTCATGATCTGTTAACACCAGGACTGGGTTCATTTAAGTCTCAGTTTTCATGATGGTATCTGCCCACTGAGAGGACTGCTCTGCTTATTCTACAGCCTACTCACCCTCATAGCAATATTTGGAGAATCCATCAGAAGACAGTCCTTTCGGTTCTTGCTGTTGTGAATATAAACTCAACCACTGCACCACAAATAAGCCTATGTGTTGGTTTAGTAATACTTAGTCACTGTGCAACTAAACATAAAAGCTGTTGGCTGTGTTTTACTAATCCTTATTCTGCTGATGTGGATTTTACATGACTTGTCAATTAACATAAAATTCCTTCACTTTTCCATACACAGCTGAACTCTAACACAAGACTCAACACATAACATAGTCCTCAGATTTGTTTTGTGTCTTGCCATGATATTGGTAAGGAATTTACCCATTCTATTAATGCTCCTAAATGTAGCCATCTAGGTCTTGCTGAAACCTGAAATGTGGAAGAAAATGCAACAGTTAGCACAAAGCTCAGGCAAAATCCTTCCCTTAACCAAAATGTACCTGTGGTAGGATATTGGTACATCACTGGCAACAGCTGACAATCTAGCTCAGTGGGCCATGAAGAAACCCAAAACATTTCTTATCAACTGTGTAAATCCCAATCCTGGCCCTACAAGAACCATACACAATGGTACCATTCTCAGTACCATACCATGCATAAATTTAAATTTGTCCTAGAGGATCTGGTGGGTTCTCCTTTATTTTATTTTGCCAGTGTTATGTCAGAACAGATGGCTTTTGCCAATACAAAAGTACCAGTCCTCTTTTTTTTTTTTTTTTTTTTTTTTTTTTTTTTTTTTTTTAATATATATGTATCTTACAGGATTTCATGACTAGCCTTAACCTTATCCTCAGAACTGAGGAATAAGGAAAGGAAACAATTGTCTTGTTCTAAACCCCAGCCCTTAGCCTTGGACATAACATACTCTTCCATATATCTGTCTTGTCTAGACACAGAATTACTGCTGGGAACCACTATTGTTTCATGAGCATTTTCTGGCTTAGCTGGAGCAGTTCCAGCTGTAAGAACAACAAATGGGAGTTACAACTCAAATGCACAGGGCTGCATAACCAGCACAGAGAAGGATCAACTATATTATTAGTGGGTAGAGTGACTGCACATACTAGGATCCTAGGGTACTGACTGCAACCTCTACAGGTTGAGGGAGAAAGCCAGTGGCAGGAATTGCAAGCATGCCTAATTGAGAGCATAGAAACAACTTGTAGTGGTCAGGGTACCACAGATGCACAGATTTTGAAATAAAGCTGTTTACCACTGTTTTTAAAGAAACATGATGTTATGCAAGTAAACAAGATTAGACCTTATTTTAGGGCTATTTTTATTCTAACAGAATAACTGAAGTCAATAGGTTTAAATCATATGCTAAAAGCAGGTACCATATACAAGTATTTTCCTGATTTATGATCTATGGTTTTTTAATGAGAAGCCAAATTAGTCAGAGAACTGAAAGAACTGAGGAAAAATGAAAATTAGTGACTGCCTGCATGCCTCCATTTCTCATCCATCAATAGCAGCTCTGAAATTTGTGTCCTAGATATGATAAACATTATGCTCAGTTTTATGCACATTACTCATACTGAAGACAATGGAATCTTGTTTGAGTGGCTCCTGTACTGTTTAAGAGAACAGTGTGTAAAAATGACTGTGAGGGAAAGTGACATCCCCAAAGTCAGGGAAAGACATTTATTTTCGTATTTCTGTCTCTTCCCCAGTAAAGAAAAGGAAAATACACAAGGCAAATTAGAATTTAACTCAGGAAAATGGGCTTTCCTGTCTTAGCAATGAATTAGATGAAATAATTTTGGCAAGTTCCACGCTGCTAAGCAAAAGATATTATTGTGTCCTTGAGGTCAGGTTGAAAATAACTAGTATAAGATTTGAGTGAACACAAATGCATTTCTCTCAATAATGGTTTTCCAAATGATTAACAGAAAGACTTTGATTCTACAGGGACCTGTATTTTTTTTCCTTTATGGGAACAAGCAGATCATAGAATCTTAGAATATGAAGTGAATCTACTTAAATGATATGCGCTATTTGCTTAGATCTTACCCTCATTTGATACGAGACGATGTAATGGTCATAAAGAGTCTGAAATCAAATGAATGTGAAGATATATTTTAATGGGATACATAGTAGAAGGAACAAGATTAGGAAATAAAAAGATAATGGTTTTCCTATCAATGAGTAATGTTATATAATTAATATAAAACAGTTTATCAGCACCAGACAGAAAAAAATCTGTCCATTGTATCTAAACATCTTGCAAAGTAACAAACAACTTATTAGTTCTGTTTATACTAGTCTTCCATCAGCAGAAAAATGACTTAAATTAGCTTTCTCTTATGCAGAACTCAAAGAATAAAGAATCGGTCTGTCTAGATATAGGATATTGAATCTGACCAAAAAAAAAAAAAAATCAGATGTGCATGCTGGGAGAGCTTAATAAGTCACACAGTTTATGAATCTAGAAGATTGTCTTCAAAAGTTGTGCTTAGTTAAAATATGTTCCATCGAAGTGATAATGAAGATGTCACAACTAATCAGGAATGAATAAAAATGCTTCACAGCACAACACAGAGCAATAACATCCTAAGCAAGGCAGATTCAGCGAGTTAAACTGCATATGGGACTTTAAAAAAAAATCCCAATCCTGCAGAAAAAATTCCATTATTAAGTTAAAAGAAAGAATAATGGACTTTGTCTCACCTGTGCAAATGGAATTCTGCAGAACTTGGACCTTTGACTCAAAGCAACACCCACTGGGATCAGAGTGAAAAAAAAACAATCTCTTCCAGTTTCTCACCTATACTGAGAGGCACATGCATCCAGAAGATAGAGAGCAAAACAAGGAGGTTGCGGACCTGAATTCAATTCAAAGCTTTCACACAAATCTTCTGTATGAGTTTGGACAACTCACACCACCCACCTTTTATTCCCTTGTGAACATTTTTTTCCTGCTGTATGCAGTTAGACTGCAGTCCCTGTGAGACAAAGGCTTTTATTGTGTGTTTGTACAGCACACAGTGCAACAGTGTCAGGACTTAAAGTCTCTGGGTATGATAAATAAATATAGGTGTGTTCAGAGGAAAAAAAAAAAAAAAAAAAAAAAGATAAAAATGAGATTTTATAATGAAAGTATAACAAAGAAAATGAACTGTTTGGATTTGATGCTATCCATTTGTTAAATGTAACTCTGAGAAGATGCACAAAGCATAATTTTTATTATTGCTACTGACACCACTATGATCTTATAGGGCAAGTTTAAGATTTTTGTAAGTCAATTTCTGCCTTGCAATACATAACTGAATTTGTTGTAGCAATTACTCTTAAATGGAAGAGTCACAATTTTCCCCTTGATAATTGTATGTTACAAGGTTTGAAAGAGATCTGAATAATGATGCACCTAATTGTCCTTTCATGAGTGAAGGTTCCCAGTCAAGTTGGTAGAGTTATATGAGGGAAAGCTGAAAACTCATGCCATCTGAGATACAGCAGTTCCACCAGTTATTTATTAGCTGCTACTCCTCCTCTCACACTTGCCTAGTTTACTATTGTGTCCTTCTTAAAACAGTGGGAAGATCACTTCTTACACAGCACAAGAAAGGCAATAACTTTTTTGAAGACAACTTTATTGCTTCCGAGGAATAAAATTCCTAGTCTCATTTTTCATCACTGTTAGTTGATCCCTTGGAATTTCTTGTCTCTAGTTAGCAAGCACTTGGAGAGAAGATTGTGGCCTTAGTTTTAGTTTTTGTTTCCCCCCTCCCCCCCTTGGAGAGGAAGACTATGGAAGGAACAATAGGTCTGAAGCGTTTGTGGTAAGCTGTATTGCTGAAGAGTGCCATGCTGCAATAACTGGATTTTTCCTGAGTACTTAATGTTACTTGCACATTTAAAATGCCTCATTACACCTCAGAGTGTGTAACTGAAGCCAGGTCATTACTTCACAGAGTAAGAAAAGTAGCCCACAGGAATTCCTGGGAAGTGTTAGTCACCAGTGCTCAGGATTTTGGATGATTGCAGGGACTCTAAGTCAAAGATAAAGTTGTTCAAGAGTGGGTGTAAACCTTTAATCAGAGGAGACTGCACTGTGGCTTCTCCAAGATGGATTCCTACAAGCTTCATCATCACCTCTTATCTGTTCAGATTTACAGTAAGGCAATTATTCTAAAAAGGCAGACCTGTTCTATAAAGGCTTAAGCACAGAGCCATCCCAGTAATAGCAGCATGTATTTATGTTTAAATCAGGAAGCATAACGATGACACATTTGCTTATTGATGATGTTCAAGATCACGTCGCATATTTCACCTTCAGTCTAGCAGAGGGTCACTAAAGTGATTAAGGAACCGGAACATCTCATATATAGGGAAAGGCTGAGAGAGCTGGAACAGTTCAGCCTAGGGAAGAGAAGGTTCAGGGGCATCTTATAATATGTACAAATACCTGAAGAGAGGGCACAAAGAGGATGGAGGCATGCTCTTTATAGTGGTGCCCAGTGACAGGAGAAGAGGCAATGAGCACAAATTTGCAGTTTCAGTCTGAACACTGACCACCAGGAAGCACTTCTTTACAGTGCAGATGACTAAGTACTGGCACAGGCTGCCCAGAGAGGTTGTGGGGTCTCCCTCCCTGGAGATCTTCAAAAGGCATCTGAACAAGGTCCACGGCAACCTGCTCTAGATGGCCATGCCTGAGCAGGAAAATTGGAGCAGATGGCCTGCAGAGGTCCCTTCCAACCTCAGTCATGCTATGATTCTGTGGGAACTCGGAATCATTAATATTGATGTTTGGTAATTCTTGGAACGCTGGCAAAGTTCCAAATGATGGAAAAATATGTATGCTGTGACAATATTATAAACAGTAATTAGAGACCATACGTCTGACATCAGTCTTGGCCAAGAGACTAGAAAGGCTGGAAAAAGACTGTCAGTGAGGAATTAGAGATGGCAATTAAAGCTAAGCGGCATGGCTGCAAACAGTGGATGTTTTCACTAATTTGATTGTTTAATAGCATTACAGTTTGGGGTGCAAATGCACCCTCTCAAAAAAAGGCGAAGTTATTGATGTAATAAATTGTTTTGTGACATTTTTATCAAAAAAAAAAAAAATGATGGAACTAAATTGCATATTAAAAAAAAAAATAAAAAAATAAAACCTGATAAATCTTCACATTTAAACCAGAATAAAGCAGTTACATTTATAACAATTTTCTTCAGGTTTTCCTCCCTTGCTCTGAAGAATTTTTGTCCAGACCTTAAAAGATATAAAACCACTACTAAGATTTACAGATGAGGTTGGAGAGCTTGAAAGTAATTAAAACAACAGACTACTGACAGAAGCCAAAGCACATTGCTGGGCAAACTGTCCACAAACAGGAAAAAAAAAAATCTATTTATGGGACTATATACTGGGAAGTATACATCTTAATAAGACTATGTCCTGCACTGAGCTGTCTGCTCACTCTGAGCACACTCCTTGGGAAGCTGGTGAAGCTGTGACCAAGAGCAGAATGGAAATGAAGCATGTACATTTTGGAACTCAAGCTGTATGGTTTAAAACAATACAACTGTTCATGCTAACGCCACTGCAGTCATGTGCCTAAACCACAGCAAGGGTTAAAATTCTGCAAACAAATTACAGAATATGTAGAGAAAATAAATTACAAGGATTATTAAGATATGGAAAATGTTTCTTACAATGGAAGACTTTTGGCTGTTTCAATAATAATAATAATTTATTTAAAGCTAATACCTCTCTGCATTACATGGCAGTGAAAATGTCTTCATATCTCTGAGATAACACTATCTTCAATCCAATAAAGTCTAGTGAAGTCTTATTATAATTGAATGCTGGAACACTTTTAAGAATAGCATCAATTACGTGCAACTATGTTTTGTGTTTCTCTAATTCCAGACCACCTTTCCAAGAAAAAACCTGTTAGAGGTCTTCTTAAGACCTCCAAGCAGTAGATGACTCATACAGTAAAAGAACTTTGTGCGGCCAAAATGTAATATGTGCAAATAGCTTTTTCAGTTACCTCAGTGAGCCCTGTTGGCTCATCTTATTAATTCAATGCACAGATTTGAAACTATATGCTTTGAATTTTATTTTTTTCCCTTCAGAATGAAAATATTACTAATAATACAATGCAAGTCCTGACATTTAACCTTTCTAAATAGCTCATAACTTTGAACTTCACCAACATCTCATGAATTTGTCTAAAACTGCTGCTTATCTCAATTTTCTGTGTTTCTTTTCCAATTGCTGTAGTCATACTCAGGTCATGATTTCAGGCAGAAAATAGCCATGAGGATTTCCTGCATACTAACAAGACGATCACATAGTAAATTTATTTAGTAATAATAAATGTGGAAAGAGATACAGATAATAAGGAACTATACTACAGCAGAACTATTCCAGTTTGTCTTTTATAATGTTCCTCAAAGCATCATACATTCAAACTTTAAATGACACAAGCAAACAGTAAAGAGTTTTTTTTTGTGATTTTGTTTTTTGTGTTTTGTGAGTGTGTGTGTGTGTGTGCAGAAAACAGTGAACAGAACAAGTAACAATAATATTGTTATCCAAAAATATAACTTAGAAGTTATAAAAAGAAACTACCATCCAGAAAAATCTACATAAGATTAAAAAAAAAAATAAAAAAAAAAAATGAAACAACTATCACTTTGATTTCCAGCTGCAAAGCAGCTAAATCCACATAATATCAAGGGCCTAAGTAAAAATCAGATTCTTGGTATCGCCTTTGGCTATATGCCTGAGTAAAGCTAGTGAGGAAGTTAGAAGGATGATGCTTTATCTTAAAAGCTCAATGTAAACACTATCATCATTCAGTGAAGCCAAGATATTTTAAATCCAGTGATTTAGTCAAGACATTCAGAAGTTGTAACCCCAGAAAAGACATAATCCAGCTGCTTGAGTCCATGGTCACTGGACAAAACACTCTTATACCAAATTTAAGCCTCCCTTGTCTAATGTTTTCCTAAAAGAACCAGACACAGTTGTGACACTTCATCCAAATTCTTGCCGTTTTTGTCAACTCATTTGCTTCATTCAGAATTAGTCTTAGTGGCTGATTCTGACAGATATGCCTGTGATAAATGCACAAACTTAATTCATCATAATCTTATATCATTTGTACTTAGCTACCACAATGCAAAGTGAAGTAGATGATAATGTTCTGACTAAACAGCACTTTTTAAGCTTGCCTGCTACAGACATAAATGAGGATGTAGGCTTATAAATGAGGATGTGGCCTTATTGGTATAAACAAGTTTCTTTAGAGAATGAATTAGTATTCTTATTTATAATGATGGTTTACTATCATATTGTAAGGAAAAATGTGTCATTTGCATGTGTCTCAAGCTGTTAATGCATCTGATTTCTTCTTAGCACTGCTGCATATCAGAGACAAACTCTTGATTTGTAAACACCGACAAATGAATGTCAGTCCCTTATGTGGGAGTCAATTGCATTTTCAGATTAGCCATGAGCAGCATCTATTTTCCACAGAGATATTAAAACATTGTTTAGTCACAGACTCTTGGAAGGGAAATGTGTTTATCACTCTCCATAGGATGACAGCCATTGATCTCAGACTTGCTTTCTGTTGCGTTAAATTTAAACCCGCGATGTCTGGAACTAAGCTGTCTTTGCATGTACAGACAACAGAAAAATACCAGCTTGCATCCAAGTGATATTAAATTCTGTTAATAGTATGACCATTTTCAGTCATCATTCAAAAGGTATACACCCATGCAGTGTTTTGTAACAAACATTCCATGGTTTGTAGTTTTTTGTAATGGCTTGCAAACTTTTCTTCATTAGCAATGAAGAATACCAACAACATTGTCACTGTCACTTAGTTCAGCAACTCCTCTATTACTGGCTATCACTGAGCCCTTCCTCTCAGATTTTTAATTTGGAACCGCCTAAAGCTTTAAAAGATTTTGTTTGAAAATAAGAGATATGTTCATCTCTGAGACAGTCTTTCTACTCCTTCACCACCCATCCAGGCCTTCTTTTATGGCTTTAGCAAACATATTTTACTCCACACTTGTTCATCCAAAATGCTGAGGGAAATTTAGTTCCCCATCTCCCTGGTGGTTCCTCCTCCTTCACCATACTGAAGAACCTGATTTTACTTTTGTGTAGCAGAAGGATAAATCTTCACACTACTCCTTTCCACCCCTGAAACACAGACCGCTGCCAATAACTCCAGTCCGCCTGCTAAATCTTCATACATGCAGCTGAACACGTTTTACTGTGCCCCAATATTATGGGCATAAAGAGAACTTCAAGCATCGGTGGTGCCTGGGCCTTGAGAGGATACCCTCTCTGGAAGGCCTGGCTTCCAGGCTTAAGGGCCAATTTAGAGGTGGTGCAGCTGATGGTAGCCCCCTTCCTTTGGTACCCTTGGAGGGAGGATTCCGGGCAGCCCAGGGAGCGAGGCTTCAGTCAGGGCCAAACCTCATTCACTTGCTTTTTAGCTGTGGCTCTATTGATATATCAGCTGAGCTACTTATTGCCCCTGCTGCACCATGGCCATGTATGTGAATAGCCGTGGCTCACATTGATCCAGACCCTGACCCACAGACTAATGACCCAGCCTGGCCTCTGCCTGGCCCTGTCACCATCCTGGGGCTGGGGCTGACCCTGGTTGCCTTCACCAGGCCTGGCTGAGCCTGGTTGCCTTCACCTGTGGGCTGATGACCCAGCCTGGCCTTAGCACATCCCCCAGCTGTCCCACCAGCCTGTCCTTCTCCCTGTTTGGGGTTGAGGGACAAGTTCTGGCTGGTGATGCCATGTCCTGCCAGCCCAGGAAGTGCCCACAGCTCCAGGCTCCTTGGCCCACTGGGAGCAGCCAGCCCTCACTGCCCTGACAGGAGGCAAAACTGGCTGGTTGCCTGCCTTCAAACCCTCCCTGTAAATCTGAGCTCTGGTGAAGGTAAAAGCTAATCAAAGTCCAGGTTTATTTAGTTTAGTGTATCAACAGTGCTTCTTGTAGACTGGCACTGTTGCACATTGTTTTTCTCACTTTTTCTTCGTGTTCATAGCTGTTTGTACAGAACCATCTGAGACGTTCGTGGCATATTCAGCCACTGGGAAGTGTTATTGGCGTTAGAGAAGTCAGTAACTCGGAAACTCAGTATTAATCACTTTCATCTGGAAACCTAGGGAAGAAGTGCTGAATTATTTTACTCTCAAATAAGTCACTGCTCTAAAATGATTTCTTTCATTTTAGTTTCTCTACAGGCTATTCAGTTTTGAAAAACCAAATGAAAAATAGAAGGAAGTTGAAGATTCTGCATTTTAAAGTCTCATTATAATTTAGTGATTATTAATATTTCCCACATGGACCTAGAGGCTCTTTTTAAATCTTGGTTGGCTGTACAATGAATGAGAGTTCTTCAATATGGGGAAGACAATTTAAATCTACAGTCTGAGGTATTTGGTATTTCTGAAAATTAAAGATTTCCTCTGAGCATACTTCCCATAAAATTAGGCCAAATCCTATTATCACTTTGGAGATGTAAGTCAGAGTAACTCCATTGACTTCAGACTGGGGACCTAGAGAGTTCTAGTACTTACACAATTTCATGTTTTCTAATGTCATCAAGATGGCAGCCTTCCCCAAATTTATATGGATGACAAAATTATATCCCCAGATACTTACCCCAAAATGATATTGATTGGTTAAATAGCTTTTGATACTATGCCCAGAATTGTCTTTAATAAATAATTATCCTGCTCTCTAAAGATTTTTTTCTGCCTTGAATTTACGTAGTTTTTATAACAAGTCTCTTTGATTAAAAGCACTATTAAGTATGGTTAAGAATGATTGGAACCAAATTTGAGCAATTCATCATTTTCAATTCCACGAATCAATGTTGGTAAGTATAGAGGTAGCTCTGGCTGTCCTTTGCTGGGGTATGGGTAATTTTTCGAAACATAATGCCTGTTCAACCTGGCAAACAGCCATAGGACATCTTATAAAAATTCCATTCACCAGCATTGTTGCAGTTATGATGCTCAATAAGACTTTGCAGAGTTTGTTGACTGACCTGTGTAGTTTACAATTCTCCCAGATGATAAGTCAAAAGTTTACTATGGCCCCATACAAATTACCTTGTTAAAATTGCATTATTTTTAGTTATAGTTACAAGATTTTATTTTTCCTGGTAGGTGTTCCTAAACTCAGAAACAAAATGGCATTGCATGCTTTAGGAATGAGTATCTGCATACTCATGTGTGTGGTATGCAAAATCCAAGGTGAAAAATTGCTCTTCATTTATCCACACTGTTTTTCTCATGCAACAAAGCCATGTTCACCCATTTCCAGTCTGTGTTTGTGGCCATTTTCTGAATGGTGTTAAGATCCTAGACTAAAGGATTTCTAAGAGAAGAACAGATAAACACACACACACACACACACACACAAAAAAAAAAAAAAAAAAAAAAAAAAAGGATGTGTGTGGTGGGTGTACCCCTATAGCCAGGCAAGCTCCCTTCCAGTTACTCGCTCATTCCCAGCAGTGGTATGGGAGAGAGAATCAAAGAGCAAAAGTGAGGGAAAAAAAGTTCATGGGTTGAGATAAAGACAGTTTAATAAACATAGGGAGTGGAGGAGGAAAAGGGTGAGGGAAAAAAAATAGTCATGCAAAGGCACTCGCCGCCAGCTGACTGATACCCAGCCACTGTCCAAGCAACAGCTACTTTTGAAAAACTCCCTTCAGTTTTACAGCTGAGCATGATGTTATACAGTATGGAATATCCTTTTGGTCACTTCATGTCAGCTGTCCTGGCTGGGTCCTCTCCAAGGTCAACAGGAGAGCCCACCATCAGCCTTAATAGTTCTTTTTTTGCAGCATAGACATATCCAGAGTCCAAAAAAGACATTTTGCACCACTGCACACAAGTAAAGAAGGCCATAGTCTTATGGATGTGGCCTTATATTACAGTCCAAGGTAGAGCTTCCCAAGAGAGCTACAGGCATGTGGCTAACACTGGCAAGTACCTGTTTTGTTGCTGGTGATGAAAAGTTATAATGCTGTTGCCAGCTGGCAACTCTGATTTCAAGGATGTAGCTGAAGTGAAATATTGTTTCCAGTTAAAGTAGATTTCCAACAGTAGCATGAGAACCTGGTGCACATAGATAGTGCTTAAAAAAAAGCCAAGATGCATGTTAACCAAGAGGGAGTACTGTGTCACGGATGTGGGAAACAACATGAACATCACTGCTAAGCACTGACAAATTGCAACATAGCATTCTCAGAATAACTGTCATTTGTATTCTTTGACTTTGCCAATGATGAAGCAATCATGAGAATGCTTTTGACAACCTATTTTGTGTTTTTCTGTCCTTTCTTTTTCCACTGGTAGCTGAACCCGGCATACAATCCACATCACTACAAAGAAGTTCTAATGTGCTTTCAACAGTTGGTGCTGGTGTGCCTCTTTGCATGGCTGAAAAAAGTGGCACTCTATTCAGAAGCACATAGATGCAAATGTTACAAGCGTTGCATGGACTGCAAAGTTCACGCTAGAATACAGTGTCTGCAAAAGAAGAGTGAAGTATTTTGCAAGCTAAATTTCCCTGTTGTTGAAGGTCTCTGTCACCATTTCAGACAAATAAACAGTGCCCTCTCCCAAGCAACATGGGGCTAGGTCAAGGGAAATTAAAATGTCATACAAGTTAACATCTATGCCATATATTGTAGCTGTAACGAGTAATCGACTGCAAATGCTAGTACTGTTTTATGGATTGTGAAATACCTTGGGACATGTTTTAAATATGTTATAGGGTACTGAAATGCCTGTTGTGCTTATTTTTTTAGACTCCTGGTGTGAATGGACTGCCAATCTGCAAGGGTTATACTGTGCCAAATTAATTTTATAGATTGCGTTGGGCAAAGGTCAATTCATTTAACAAATAATATATCAGTTAATTGTATCTCTGAGTTTGCTCATTAGGGACATGCGGTGCCATTTAATTGGTTCATGTAAATTGCTTGAGCTTTTGTATGCGTCTGTGCACATTTTATTAAAGTGTTTTTGCAGATCAGTGGCTGCCATTTTCTTGCATTTAAAGCACTGGGAACAAGTGCCTGAACATGGAAACAAAGCAAGAGAAAGAAACTTAGAACAATGCTAACAAAATCTAAATGCACTTCAATCAACAGATGAGGTTCAACATGTAATTCAAGTATGTAGGTGTGTTCTCTCATGCTATCACCCAGCATGCTCAATGTCAAACACTTAGACTTCCTCCTCTCTTCCCTTCTTTTTGCCACCATGACTGCATTCAAACATCTGAAATGAAAGTATTTGCATAATAGTTAAAGCGATACAGCTTTATCCTACCAGGACTTATGGCCATTTCTAAGACACCTTTGTTAGGAAGAGAGAACGTTTTCCTGGTAGATGAGCACTGAATTCACTAGTAAGGGGAAAATTGTGTTTTATGAAGTATGATTATCTTAATTATCCGCATTGCTTCCCCCAGCCTGAGTTTCCAGCATAATGCACCCCAAGTGGTCACTTCCCATGAAAAAAGAAACAGGAATAAAACACAATCCAGGCACTAAATGTAATAAACTTAATTGATCTTAGTTTGTTTGGGAGCTGTTGCCCAATAACAGACTCTGGAAACAGTATTAATTGTGTGTTCAAATTGCATAAACAGAAGGCTCTCCTGGATTGCTGGTTGGTATCTTTTGTCTTTCCTGATAGCTCATTTGGCACTGCTACCCAAACCTATGAATGTCCAAAAACTTAGTGAGATTGCATTATGAAGATGAATAGTTCTATTATTGAAGCCAAACTTGTGGCTCTTGGCCTACTCTCTCCATCTATTCACCAAAACAGAAGTATCCCTCTCTGTGCTATTAGCTGCATAGGAACATATCTTACACAGCTTCCTGTAACAGGTGTTAGTACCATGAGGGGAAGAAAAAAAAAAAAAAAGTTAAATGCTGAATAAGGCTATGTAAAATGCCATCCACCTTCCAGAGTAAGTAGAAGGATGATGGACCAAACAGAAGATGCCAATCAATGAGCTTAGTGATAATGAGTGCTAGCCAGGATGCACCTGTACTTGTGGCTGCCACTTGCATCTTCATGACTATATTATTGCGAGCTGGGCACTTACAGTGTTCAGAATAAGGGACAAAAGTTTTTTTGAGGCAAAAAAAATAAAACAGGACTAGCCTGGACTGAGCCTGCTGTTGCTACATTACTGACATACTTTAGATAGAATCCAGGCTGTTCCTGTGATAACTGACTTTGAGTAGGAAAAATAACCTCATGAAGCCCTACATATAAACTCCATGGAGAAGTAGTTGTAGCATCTCCTAGGTCTTTGACAGTCTTAGTTTGGTGGGGTTGAAGGGGTCCATGCTGCGAGAGATAACATTTTTAAATAAAAATGTAACTTGTCCCATATTGTAAATATTTATTACTCTGTGGTAAATAAATAAATAAATAAATAAATAAGCTCCTTTCTGATTCAGTGAACCTTCTTTTATCTACAGTTCTGTGAAATAAAATTGGGATCAAGTTCACTTCAGTTAAGCTAAGATCATCTCTCCTTCATGAATTCCAGTCTGCTGTCATGTACATACAGGAAAAGCCTAAATACAACAAAGTACTTTGGTGTGCAGGAGACCCCTAATTTGTATTTGTGAAAGTAACTTGATGGTTTGGAGCCAAAGCAAGGTACAACTTAATAGGGTTGCACCCCTATAAAACTGTGAGCAAAAGCAGAATCAGTGCATGTGTTTCTGTATCTCCTGCTATTGATGTGACCTCAAAGCAGAGTTGATCCTCAGTTGCAATGCTTCCATATTTAGCACAGCATTGCAACTATTTTAATATTCCACAGACCGAATGGGGATGACTACTTCAAACATCTTCTTTTATTAATGACCTAGCTATTTAATTAGCAACTGTTTACTTCATCCACCTTTCAGCTATTTAATGATATTCTTGCTTATCTTTGAAGTTCTTTGTTTACTCCTTGTTGAGTAAGTTTATGACAAGTGTTGTGACACATGACACTAATTTTGTTTTCAGGTCTATGGCATGAGAACAAGTCTTAAAGCTGGTTTTCATTGTATTTTTGGATTCTTGAAGATGAAAGATAATCAGCTAGATTCTTCCAAATGTTCTGGAGACTAGTATTGTCAGCAGAAAGAAGATGGAGCACTGCTGCAGTCTGCATGTGGGCTAGACCATGACAGTCTATAAATAGGAGCTGCATGAGGCAGCAAGCCTGGAGCATTATGATCCCCCCACCTCACTCTCCTGGTCCAAACTGTCTTGTTAGGAGCTTGAAAGATAGCTGTGGTATCAACAAATAGCACTGCAGGCACACCTAGACTTAAAGCTTACACAAGGCTAGTCACTGGGAGCAAGAAGGCCGTCAACTGATACTTACACTGCGTCTTTTGGTGGGATTAATGAATTACTGCTGTTGTGAAGTATGAATACTTTATGGATGGTGATATTTGTTAATAAATGAGTGCTTGGAGGATTTGGTGAAGCAAGAAGGAGAGGTAATGACAGACACCGTAGCATTGAAACACAAATCAGGTATTTCTTGACGTAAATAAATAGGCTACCACCAACTTTCCCTGGTGGAATGAATCTTACTGACACTACATTTCCTCTGTTTGTGTGCATTATGCTCTGGGATGAAAATGCAACTGAAGGGTTGTTTTTAAAAACATTTGCAATCCAAAAACCAGGTATTTTATTCCTTATAACAAATTAGCAGTTATGTGGATGAATGACAGATTTTAATAGTGCTGACATCTGGAGTACGTTAATTAGACATATCAGAAATACTAGTATAATAGGAGCACAACATTTGTTTGCTTCTTTATGCATTGGCAGTGGAATATGCTTGAATACAGAAATATTTTTTAATTTTTGAAGAATGCATTCAAGCATTAACCCTCCGGAAAACAGTCATTATCTGTGATTAATGACCGAATGGTAGTAAACAGCTCAAAGCAAAGATAAAATTAATGTTCTAGCCAAACATCAGCAGACAAAATTTGGCTGCGCAACCATGTTTCTGAATCTACTGTCACTTGACGCGTCATGTAATGAATGTAATAGGGAGTAGATGTTTTCCTCAAAAGAGGATCAACTGATAACTACTCTCTATTGTTAAGCTGGAAATAGGCTTCACCTAGGAGGACTTTTTTTTTAATGCTGAGGAGTAGCTGGCCTCCTGGTGAACTGGTGGTGAAATATTTTTTTTCCCCCTGTGGATGGCAGTTGAAATATTGTCCATTCCTGAAAGACGGAAAGAAACCTAGGATGTGAATCCCTCCTTATTTTACCCTTTTTGTTTGTATGATAGCTTAAATGTGGTAAGTTTTTGATACAGAATACTGCTATGATTTTCCTAAGAAAACAGGGAGCAGGAAAGTAAGTTTCACATGACTTCACCATTATAATTTTCACCCCCCCAAAAATAGGAAAAAGAACAGTGAAGAACATGCAAGATTTCTGAAATCCTCCATTTGACACAGTTTCACTTTCTTCTTTCCGTAAGCCTCAACTAACATATTGGAGTTGAATTTGGGGGCATAAGACATGGAAGTTAATTTTGAGAGGTGACAATTTTCATAAGATGCCAATACTTTTGGGTGATGCCACTGATAAGATTTTTAGAAAAATCATTTTCAAAATGTAAGAAATATAATTTTGTTTCCAGAGCTCTTAATTTATATGAATGCCAACATCAAGGATGCACATAATAAATCATTCCACAAAGTTCAAATTAAATAGGATATGCTGCCAACATTGCCCACATTGTGGTACAACTCTTTTTGTGAAAGATATTGCTGTGGCTGTTGCCTAAAACAGGAATATCTATTCCAGTGAAACACTTCCTCATGAATAGTTACACTCTGTATGCTACTACTCAGTGAAGTTAATTCATATGGCTTGAGCTACCAATCAATATTTTTTCCATTAACTCTGTGGTAATGAAAGGATACTGAGTGAAACTGTTGATGTATTTAATATCTAATTCCCAAATAATAGTTCTGAAAAGGATTTGAGCTAATATTATTTATCATATACCAAGGTTGAAGCTTCCAACATTTAAAGTACCTACAAAAGCTACAAAACAAAGCAATTCCTTTAACCTTAGCGTGTGTTCAGTCATACTAGTTTCTATACTGGCTTTGTGTCTTCACTATGCTTTGTGTCTGCTTGGGTATTTTCTTTGTCTTTTCTGTTTTTGGTTTATTCTTTTTTTCCTCTTTATTGATGAAGGTATGGATCAGTGTTAAAAATATTTATCATCTACAAGTAATCAGAGGGGAAAAAATATAGCATGATATTTCTCAGATTCCTGAAAAACGATCGGATGAACATCTAAACTGATTGAAGACCTAATCTCAGGACAAAATATTTAATGCATAATGCATTAAAAGAATTAATGGGGATAGGGGAATAGAAAGTCACTTAATTAATCTAAAATTCAGGATCAGTAGAACTGTGCAGTAGAACTCAAAATGAGCCCAATGCACTTATTTTCCTATGGATTTCCTGTATAGGACAGCCTTTTCTAAGGCTGAAAATTATTACTATATTTTAATAAGCTTTCAAACCTGCCTTGATTTTTCCAGTGACTTGGGAAAATTTAGGGTAAAACGAAAGCTTATACAATAAATGAGATGCAGCACCTTCTCCGCAGATTGACCTTAGTCCAATGCTCTTAATATTTACTAGCCCTCTGCTTTTTTTTGAGAATCCAGAATTTGAAATTATTTCTGACAATAAAGTCTCCCAGCTGTCTCAAATCCTAAATCCAAGCCTTTTCTCACTATACAAATACCAGTCTCATGGAGTAAAGCACAGCAGAAAACAAGTAAACAGACAGTCTTATTGGAATAATAAAAAAAAAGGGGGAATCTCTGCATGTATCTGTATCTTCCTCAAAAAAAAAAAAAAAAAGGCATAAAATTGTTGGAAAAGAAGATGACTGCACTCTTGAAGATGCTTCTCACAAATGAGAAAACAGACCCCTAAATTCACTGCATAAATTCATGATCAAGCTACCCATTTCACTAAGCTACCAAGGGCTTCTTGAAGTTGACAAATGGCTTCTTCATAAAGAAGGGAGAAGGACGGCAGCAGGAAAGGGCAGTGGTTAACGATATAATGCACTTATTTGTGACATAAAATAGAGACAACATGCAACACAGTATGTTGGGCTCTGATTCTGTCTTGACCTTTTCAACATTTCAGGAACAGACATCGAAAATAACATCTGAAAGCACCTTATTGAGATTCTGGAGGGAGCCCACACATCTCTCTGCAGACTAATACAAAACTCCTTATTTGTCCCCCACGTACCACTTATTTTAGTCATTTACAGGTAAATTTCATAAGGTCTTCCTTTCCAGGCTCTTTTAAATGAGCTGCTAGATAACAAAAGCTGCTTTGAGGAGGCACTGCTGTGTACAGTCTGACATGACCTTCAGCCACTTCAAGTACAAAACAGACGGGCCCGTAAAGATGGCACTCAGATAGGCCTCCACATCCCTCTCTCCGTCCCTGTCTTGGATATCAGTAACATCCCTGTGCAATATAACTGTGTTATATACAAAGCAAGTCTCAGAAAGAATATCTACAGAATTGTATTCCTGTCCACATGCGTACCACATACTGGGACTTGTGCACACAGGCGCGTGTACATGCACACACACACAGGGCAAGCACAGACGTAATTACGTAGTAGCTCTCTCTCATCCACAGCTTGCTCTTTGTCCATGCAGCTGCTGTAACTGGGAGCAACACCACAGCGAGTGGTTCTGAAACTTAAGACCAATGTGCCATCTAGTGACAAAGCAGGTGAGCCTGAAAACCAAACTCCATTTCTTTCTTCCATTTTATCTGAAATAGAAATCACTGACTTGCAATGAGCCCACTTGAGTTTGGAAGAGACTAGTGTTTTCAGATTTTTACTTTGTAGTGCAGGAACACTCTCCAGACTCCAGAATCTGGAGTTCCATAAAAACCTGTACTTGCATTTGTTTTGAGCAAATGCTGAGCCTGCAGTGGACAGCTTTGTAGAAATTCTTATTTCCAGCCCCTCAAACTATTTTTAGTACCCATATTCTTAGAAAGCCTTCCATTTGTGGTGGTCCAAGAACCTCCCAGGTATTCAAGAAGCCACACTGGACATAAGCAGTCCTTTATTCTTTTTCCTGTCTGCACTTAGAACAGCTTGATTAGCTTATAATGGGGTTTGTTTAAATTTGAAAATGTACGATTGCCAGGAATTCGTGGAGGAAAAGCAGATTAGGGAAGAGAGATTAATATTTTTTCTGAAACAACAACAAAAAAGCTTAATTTAAAATATTAGAAAGAGGTGATCATTCATCAATGCAATATCATCATCTGTGTTGTAACCATGCCTGACAGTGAAGAGATATGAGGAAGCTGACAGAAGGCCTTGAGTTTCTTTTTGCTACATCAAAGTCACATGCTAGAGCCAAGATATGAACAGCAGTGACCACTGTAACTATTTTGACTGGCACAAACTTAGGGTCGGACTAGATGGTCTTTGAAGGTCCCTTCCAACTGGACTATTCTATTCACTGCAATTTATTTTCTTAAGGACAGATAGGGTGGGACTATCTGACAACAGCACGTTAATAAAGCTGCCTTGAGCAGCATGCAGCTGGTATGCCTTATATATCTCATCACATCTGGGACCTCTCCTGCAAAGGATGCAGATCTGTGAACATACAGCCGCTGAGGACATTATTACAGCAAATAGCAGATACAACAATAAAATAACTATACAACCTGTTGCATGTGTGTATACAGTTATACAATAGCAGAGGTCAGATTCCCTTTTATGTCATATTATCTTTTCTTTCCCTTTTGGAAGCAACTTCTTCGATAGCATAGGTTCAGTAGTAACACCAGTGTTCCCTTCTACGTTCATATTTTTGTAAAATCTGCATTCCCAGTAAAACAGGGACTCATTTTGTAGTTCTTCAGCTCACAGAGCACTGCAAGTTGAAGAAATGCACACCAAAAAGCTTCCCAAGACACCAAGGACACCCTCGGTCAGAGCCTAGGTGGTTTTGACCAACCTCCTCAGGTAGCCCCCGGTGATTTCAACTACCCACAACTACAATTCTACCAATGCTGCACAGAAGGAAGAGCAGAGCTCCTGCTGAGTTCAGCTGGCATCTAATAGAGAAGTTTGGAGTCATTTGCATGCTTGATGGGTTTCTAATAGCTCCCAGATAACACAGAAAAAGTTAATAATGGCAATAAGCTACAGAGGCAACTGCATCAGTAAGGATGAGGGAGTCACAGCAGGCAGGTCCCCAGCTTCCCTAAATCACACAGAATTAGAGCATCCCTGAAGAAGGTATTTTGCGCTGTCTGACTGGCAGCAATCCACAGAGCAGAGATTCTAGGCATCAGGCAGGCAGACACTGGGAACTGGGAGAATTATCTTTTTGCTTCTCCTTCTGCCCACGCTACTCAGTAATGGGAGCCGAGCAGGATGGGCAGAGAAAGATTCTAAGCTAGCTGTGGGAAGAAGCAGCTGCAGCCCCACACCATCCAGCTTCCTCTGCTTTCACTCCCTTTCTTGTTTAGCTCTATTCTCCTCCTTCTGTACCTCCTACATTGAGTAGGAACAGTAGTGCAAGGAGCTTTCTATGTTGTACGTGGCAATGCTTCTCCTCCTTCAGTCCGCTACCTGCTGTCACGTACCAGCTGCAGCCCAAATGATGTTTCTGTCCCTTTCTCCTGTGACAGGGACATCACCCTGTAAGGTACTTAAGTGGCTGAAACAGACAACACCCAAGTTCTGCTGCACATTGTTACATTAGCAATGTAATTTTACATCCAAAAACTCTTGTAAGGAATTGTGCTCTGAGTCAAGCAAGGCAATTCTACGGTTTCTAAAAGCAGAGAACAATCCTGCAAAAATCCAGTTGCAAAACTGGGCTGAGTCAGTCACTGCATCAGGTTTGATATTTGTAAGTAAGTCTGTGTGGCTGTATATAGGACAAGGCATAGTTCAGCCATCTGCCACACAGCTGGGTGGCTGGTGTCACACGCTGGCTGGTCTGAAGGCAGACAGGTGGAGCTCTCCTAGAAGAGAAGAAATGAGATGGGGAGACAGAGAGAAGGGAACATGTATCAGTGCAGAGACATACAGTCTCCACAATCTTTTATAGTTTATGTTTGCTTTTCTGTTTTCCTCAACCGGTTTTAGTTGCAATTAATATTGAACTCTGGATACATTTATGTTGCAAAAGTAGTAAGTGTAGAACAAAGTCCACCAATAGGCAGGTATTAAAGAATCTGGCCCAATCTGTTTATTTTTTCCCAGAACAACAGCACCTTCATTTGCCCTCTGGTGATGTCTAGAAGGTGACCAGAAGCATTACACAGAGTTGAGGCAGAAAGTTTTCTAGAAACAGCTGCCAAACAGCACAAGTACATGGCATGGAGAACAGAAACCCTAAGTATCTGCTCTTCTTATCTAAGCCTGTGCTGGGAATGATGAAGAGGTATGAGACAGCCAGGTGTCTGTGCCATGACTCGAGACAGCAATTGTCTCAAAGTCCATACCTGGTAAACAGCTGGGATAACCTTGCAAATGCTTAGAAAAAGCTTGGTATCAGTGGGGTCTGACATGGATAACATTTTGAGTTGATAGAATATAGTGCAGGTACTTTTAGTCTAGAATAATCAACATGATTAAGTAGTTCTAATCCCTTGAATGGAGTGAGCATCAGCAAAGGGTAAACAGCTTAAAAAGAGCAGTGTGAACCCTTGGTTTAAATATGGGGAGGTTAAGTGATATAAAACAAATCTTTCTAATCACTTCACTCCGTAGTTCAGCTTTGTGCCTCCATATAGTGTCACAGGATTCAGAGGTGAGCAGGAATTAAAGGGGAACAACAAAACACATACAAACATCACACAAAGAACGGAAAATGAAAAATTGCAAGTTCTTTTGATTTTTTTAAAAAAAAAAAAAGTGGGGGGGACTTCATATTGTATCAGAAATCCTCATTTCAGACATGATTTCCCATGTTTTCTCTTAACCACATAGATAATACATCTGCCATATTCCAGGCATCAACAGAATAAAAACAGCTTTAAATCACAAGTTTGGAAGTACAATGAACTCATTTCATCTCCAGATGCCAGTCACATGTAAAATGAGCTTGAAGTGCTGAAGTCTTGGTTCCTTCCCTAGCACCAGGCACATATCTATAGACATTTGCAACCCAAGCTTGTGCACAAATTGTCACTGAAGTGCATTGGCAAAGCTTCAGGGAGTTGCTTGCAAGATGTTATCTAGTTGTTTTGTTTCACAGATTACTCCCATTAATGAAAAAATTTTGTTAAATAAGGCAAATGACTACATTTAACATGAAAATAAGTAAGATGAAAGATGAGAGAAGTTCTCTAGTCCTCAAGAAATTGATTTTTATGTGCACAAATCTGAAGAAATTGGCAGAAATCCACAGTGAACATGGGAAACAGAACTGAATACAAAGCAAATTAATTGTCAGTTTACCTTGCATGTCCAAAGGCATACCACAGCCAAAATTTGCAGTCACAGACCCCAGTTATTTTTTACATCAGCCCTGTATGTAGCCTCACCATTAATTATCTGTCTCTGAATAGCTATATTTGGTGTTCAGTTGAGACATGAGAGCTGAAATTTAGAATGAGCTACTGCATATTGCACTGAGTCAGGAGGTTGTTTTAATGCCATTTGAGAAAAGTCACGTTGTAGTTTGAGCTTTAATTTGATATCATTAACTATACTCCATGACTAATGCTGAAATCCTAGGGGCTGTTTCTCATGGCCTCAAGCTTAATTCCCTAGTGATCTACTACCACATTATCTTCTCTGTCTTTTCTCAAGTGTGCATGAGAAATGTAGAAGTTACAACATCAGCTTTAGTCCTATCATACCATGGAGAATTTCTACAGAGTTATAACAAAAAAACCCCATGGCTTTCTAACATACCCACTTGTCCTTATTTTTTCCAAACTCAATTAAGTCTCACAGAATAGATGAAACAAAAATTAAAGTACCCCAGAGTTGACAAGGACGCAATGCCCAGAATTAGGTGGTGAGCTTCCTCAGGTCACATTGTGAGGAGTGCAAATGTGAGTAGAAGGAAACGAAGGCCACTAGTACCAGGACTGCAGGGTTTAGTATCAAACAGGAGATAGATGTAAGCATCCTGTTTGCATTTCTCTGACAGGAAAGGAGCCCCTTCCAGGGGAAGGAAAGACAGACTAGAAGACTGACCCAGTACTGTCATCTTCCCATATAAAACAATATCCCTCACTCTCAGACCATCCAGACAGGCATTCCTGCTGAACAAGCCATAACATATCCAACCCTTCTAGGTGTGCTGAAGTGCAAAAGGAACACCAGGGCTTAAGATCAATTGAGAGCAAAAGAAAACTGTGGAGACAGAACAAGAAAAACAGCAGAAAAAGCCAGTGCTTCTTTCATTTTCAAGGCTGGGGACATTACTTTATGTTTTTTTACCTTTTCAGCTCATGGTCAGCAAATATCCTCACTGCATGCTTCAGGTTTCCTTCAAGCCTTTTTCATTCAAATTCTTCCCTCTTCTACCTCTACAGAAGCACACAAAAAGCAGGACAACCTGCAGTGCTAGGACTTTGTTATGTGACTTGGCTGATGATGATCAGCCTTCCTCCCAGCCCAGGCTAAAGTGAGCCAGACTTGCTTTAGTCCTTCCTGGCTGATCGTTAACAGCAGCTGGCTCTTCACAGCTTCACTGCAATCAAGAAGAGCTGTTATTGTTCAGCCCCCAGAAGCATCTGGCTGTAGCAATAATAATGTCACTATTGAATGGTCACTTTATGCACTTAATGCACGATCTCTTCACACGTCCCACTGCTGAGATCACGTAGCACGAACTGCTTATTTACAGTAGTTTATTAAAGCTAGCTCAAGCTAATTTAAACTAATTCTGCTTGGTCATTTCCCACCTAATAGATGTTGTTCATCACTGCTCAGGTAACTCACACTCCTGGAAACAGTCAAATGTGACAGCCTACCCTTTTCATTTACATTAATTTCTGAGAGCTCAGTTATAGGTCATTGATTCACCTTCTGATGTAAATAATAATACATGTGGCTGAGAGCGTGACAAATCTGGAAACCAAGATAAGTGCCAACTGGCATTTTGCAGCAGTGGGTTAGCTTCTCACCACGAGCACTTAATTACATTGCTCAGCACAGCTGACACGTATTAATTCTTATTGATGTTCCCCTGGAAAACATTACAGAGAATTAGCGAGTAAGTACAGGCACAGAAGTACCAAGCTGAAATAGCTCTTCTCTCTCCTATAAGGCACCGGTGGGACGGGGTCTGTGACTGTACCTATGTAATGGATGCAGTGACAGAGGAAATGGCTCGAACTCTTGGGAGAAGTAGTTATCCTGAGGAGCTCTGGCGTGGGCTTTCGTAGAAGTGATGGAGAAGAGGAGAGGCCAGCAGCCAGAGAGGCACCTTGAAATCAGGATGTGAAATTCCAGGAAAATGCAGAACCTGAGCTGCCACCAAATGTGTCAAATAGATACCTGCAGAGAGGAAATGTGTCAGATAAGAGAGGCTCCTTGTGAGCCACCTATGTTTTATTCTGTCCCAACATCCTATTGCTATTGCGGTCAGCTCCGTAACATTTGTGTCACACGCAACAGATGATAAAATCACGAAAGCCATAGATGCTCATGATTGATATCAGACTCATAAAAAAACCATAACAATCCTGATTTTTTTGATAATGTTGAGTGATAGCAGATGCAGGAGGAGGTGTCCAGTAGATCTAGCATTCTTGCTCAAACAGCTTTTTCCTACCTTTAGGATAAGGTGATGGCCCTGAGGCTGCCTGCCTCCCTGGGACAGGCTCCTTTGTGTCTTCTGTTCTGTTTTTATGTGAATGAAATCAAAATCATTGGGTTCTTTGTCTTTTTGAGATATCACTGTCATCTTGATTATTTAGCCTGGAAGCAAAAAAAGTAACAAATTCTTTCAATTTCACTTATAGGCATAGAGACCAGCCTGGAAACACACTATTGGCTGTCAATATTTGGCTCAGATTTATGATGCAGTGAACCTGCAGGATATAGGAATTCTTGGCTTGCTAAAATAATAAATAATAATAATAAAATAATAAATTAAATACCCTTAGAAGACCCACTTCTCTCTCTCAATGGGAAGGCCTCAGAGACCACCCTGCATTTGGCAGACACATCCAGACTGTGACGACTGCAGAATTATTTACACCGTCTCTATCCCGTGGAGAATTGATTTATTTTGAATTCTGCTTTTAGAAAGAGCTCTTTAAAATCCATGTGGCAATATATGGTCCCATTTTGCTCTTCAGAGAGCTGCTTGATAATAAAGAAAAATAAATGAATAGTTGGCATTGTACTAAGCTGTATTTTCAAACAGCAGAAAGAAAATCAGTCAAGGAAAGCTCTCATGATTTTTAAGGCAGGTTTTACTTTTAGTTATAATCTCCTCCCATTACAAAACACAACAATTATTAATTAATGTAGACCTAGGTACACAGGAAGTGCATTTTTCTGGAGACAGATTCAGTTATTGGTGGAAATCTGGTGCAACTGCTTCAGCTGTAGCGCAGTGGAGAGAGGCAGCTCTGCTGGCTTACCACGCAGGGCAGCACTTCGGCGTGCGCTCCCCTGCAGTTGTTGTGCTTCATCACTAGAGAGCAGCGGCTTGGTAGTGCTTTGTACTGAATATCTGCCTTATGAAAGTATCTGCCCTTCAGAGAAACTATAAAACAGCTCCTGGTGCTGCGCTCCACCTGCCAGGCACATTGCTATCCCTCTTTGTTGCCTGTATCTGTAGCATTATTTGGCCAGTGTCTGATTAATTCCTTGCAATGGGCTGATCAGAAACTAGTATGATGGTGTCTGGGGAAACAAAGCAGTGCAGAGCATAGAAAGTCTGTGAAGGTACCAAAGGGCCCATAAAGTGGTCTTCAATCAGATCTGAAGACAGTGACATTTATTTGAATGCATAGATGTTCAGGACTGGAATTTCATGGTTAATGGCACAAAAAGCAATTTTTGGAGCAATCCTGTAATGGATAAGGACAAAAATAAGCAAAACAAAGTCTAATCCACATTTGTGGAGGTCTTGGGAAATGTTTCATTTGCTCATTTATTATGTTAATATTAGCAATTTGATAACCAGATTATCAACTGTGTTTTGACTCAAATTCTCTGCAAAGTACATTAAGATCTTTCTGAAAACTTATTTTTAATTTCTTTATTAAAAAAAAAAAGGGGGGGGGGGGGGGGGAATCCATACGAGCAGCCCAGAGAGGAACATAAGAGAAACCGCTGAGCAGCAGAGCACTGGGCACTGTGAGAGAATGAGGGAGCACCTTATCTCAGTGGCGAGCCTGCAAGTCACTGCTGCTCGGTGACTAAAGCTTAGGGCTGCTGCATTCGTGGGTGCTTCAAAACTCTTCCTGTATGATGTTCAAATTCTTGTATTTCTCAGGAGAGCAAAAGCCTGCAACAAGAAGCTTTAAGCCCTCATAGCGCTGGGGCATGTGTGTAAAGGCACCAAATGATCACTCTCCAACCTGCGTTTGCAACACTTTTCAGTGTGGTAAAAGCTGGGAAGTGTTCACTCATATATAATGTATTTTTCTTACGAACATCTGTCAGCAGGAAAAAAAAAAATACTAAGAAAAGTAAATGGGCAAATTTATTTTTGTTGTTATGCATGTGTAGCTCATGCACTGAGACGGAGGGGATAAAAATACTCCAGACTTTCAACTTCCCAGTCAGTCAAAGGAATACAAGGAAAAACTTTTAGAAATAAGGTAGTGAATGTATAAACTGAGCCAGAACGATTCATGTTATAGCTCAGACATGAGAACTTCATTTTCTTTTAATCTCTGAGGACTTTTGTAACAGCAAAGAATATTAAATTTGGAGATTAAGCACCAACATGTGGCTGCTTCTGATATCTCCATGTAGCAATGGCCCTTTCCTCCCCTTTCATGTTTTTGAACCGGCTCAAGGGTCTTCACAAAGCCCTTGAGGCACTTCCTTCGTCTGCTTCAAGCAGCCCTGTTTGAGCCATCGTTTCACAGTTCTGTCACTGAGCTGAACAGCTGCCCTCACTTTTGTGTTGCCAAAAGTTTCTGTCATTCTAGGAAACAGATGTAATCATTTACTGAAGCTTTCGGAAGTGTTCAAAATATAATGAATAAGGCCAGCACCCTGTTTTTATCCTGTAGGGAAGGACTCACTCTTTTCCAGAGCCCTTGCTGGCATATCACCCTTCCGTGTCTGTTGGACTCATGCCCCTGTCCCACCAGTGACTCTCCCACAGCTGCTCTGGCTGCCTGCCGTGTCCGTGCCCACGGTCTGCAGAGCCACAGGGATGGCACTGCCAGCTCTCGCTGCTCCTGATTGAGAACACGAATGTCTCAGGAAAGTGCATATGCCCCCCTACCCTTACCCTCTGCTGGGTAAAGATAGCCTCCTCAGCACAGCCTGATTTTCCACCCAGGCAAACAGCTTCCATGGAAATCTCCAACACTTTGAAGTTCTTTGCAACATCATTTGTTAGTTCTAGAAATTCAGATTGGGAAAATTGTAGCTGGTTTTGCAGATTTATCTGCGCATTTGGTAGAGGTTGGTCCAATCAAAATTTTTTTTTCTTCAGATCTTTCCAGGAAACTGAAATCTTTTTAAAAAATGCTTTCTGAGAAGATTTTCTATATTTTCTTTTTCCCTTCCCTTTCCCCTTTTCCTTCCCTTCCCTTCCCTTCCCATTTGATTTACCTGAGGAATTTCTACACCTGAGCGTAGTGCACTTTTTTTGGATTCCCCTGAGTCCATACATCATTTGTTCCAGCTTGGTTCACCAAGCTACTCTGTACCAGATGACAATTTCTTTCCTTAGAAGTCCTGCTGCTGCTAATAGCAGCACTGCTTTGTCTTTGTTATCTGCTTTTCAGAGCTCAGCACAGTGGTTTATATCAAAGAGAAAAACAGGAAGACAAATCTAGTACATTTTTTGCTGAAATTGCCATTAAAGGAGAGAAGCAGGAGAGCCAGAGTGCTGGCATAGCCAGAGCCAGGAGGGGCCGGAGATAACTTGACCATCATGTAATGATCACTGGCTCTTCTGCCTCTCATTTCTCCTTTGATAGTGATGGTAACAAACCGCGTACAGAATGTGGGATTATCCACTTAGCTCTGTCCTTCCTGACTCCTGAGTGAGATGAAAGCCTCAGCCACGATCCTGAGCCTTCAAGAAGAAACTAGGCAACTTGATCTTATTTCAAAGGACACCAGACTTTATGGGGCATGTGACCTTTCTCAAAACATCTTTAACACTTTGAATTCCTGGTAAGTAGCAGTTTAACTAGAAAATTTTAGGGGCTTCAGAATTTTTTCTTCCAGAAGCAATCAGGTGCTCAGGACGGTACATCACTGTATTTATCTTTTTTTATGAGAAGTTGACAGGTGGGTGAATGGCTTTTAGACCTTTTCTGAGCCGTATATACTGTAATTGACAATATGTTTTTTGGTATCATGATCCTGTGGACATTTAACATACAAGAGCAATACGGCCACAATCAATAAGTGAGGCTCAGGACTAGAGCCTTCCTACAGAACCCTCCTGCTGCACGCTGTCCTACAGGGAAACTGGCTTGTGATTAACCAGAGGGTTGTAAAAATATAATCTTTTATATATTCCTGATAATTTTTGGGCCATCAAACAAAAAGCAATTACTTGAATGTCTTTCACTTTGTGCTTCTTCCTATATTTTGAAATGGAGTCATGACATTACATTAGAAAACTAAAATGAACAGCTGCATCAGTGCTGCAAAACTGGTTAATAGGGTTTTGCTGGCGGCAGATCGAAAGCCCCAGGTATTGGTGGCTGAAAACTTCTATTGATATGATCTCCGTTAGCTCATTAAATCTTAAGATTAAAAACATAAAAATATTTAAATATATGCACATAACCCAAGATAATTTACATGGGAAATTACAGCACTTCTCATGCACATAAAAAACACACACGTTCAAAGAAACTGATACACATCATGGCATTCGGTGCTGACTAATAGAGAGAAATAAGGAGAGGCCTGGAAAAAAGGGTTTCAGGAGAGTCATGAAAATGTTGAAGCACAGCACTGGGGATTAATCATGCAATGCTTGAAGTCTCTGGGTCTGCCAGGGGAAGAAGCAGCTCCAAAGTGTGTTGCTGGCTGACCCAGGGGACTCCTCCAGCCCAACAGCAAGGAGTGATGCCAGAAACCCGGCAGGGGAAAGGGCAGGGAGGGAGCAAACTGGCTGTGAAGGTGTAGCTCGGCCAGAAAGCACCACTGGAGGGTAGGGTCTTGTAGCTCCTTCTTTGGCCTCAGTCATGTGCTGCAAGCCTACAGGCAATAGCGCTGTTTGTAACATTATCTGTGCCAGCACTCTGTCCTGCCATCTGGGAGACTTCAGAAAGCGGCAAGACGGCTTCATTGATCTGCAGTGATCCTCCAAAGCCTCGAGGTTTCACTGTGTCTCCCTGGAGAAAAGCCTTAATTAGAAATTTCCTTCAGCTATGCTTTTTAATCATACCTCTTGCTTTATAGATTTTTTTCTCCTATTTTATGCGTTCCATTTTTTGGCTGACTGCATTTTAAAGCAGTAGGACATGTTCCAGCATGTTTCCTAGGCTGGAGGAATTTAAATATCAATTAAAAGAAACCACAGATCGCAAGTAGCATGAATTTCTTCCTACTAATTTAAAAATCGTTGCTTTTGCAACTTCAGGTTAAAGCTTATAATCATCTCATTTTAAAACACTTTTAAATGTCCTGTGCTAGAGGGCAACTTTCTGAACTCCACAGAAGTGCGTACAAGCAAAAACCTAAATGTGGTGATCTGATTTTGCACTCAGTCATGCAGGTATGTAACTTCAGTTAGACAAACCTTTCCACTGACTCGATGGCGAGAAGCTATGCTTAACTTTAAACCTATAATTGAGGTTGCTGTGTGCTGCATTGAGTGCTGGAGCATTAGGGGACAAAGACATCATTTGTTGAACAGCCGGTTGCATAAAATACATTTATTATCCAAATAAAATCCGCTAAGAAGGAAGTGACTTTCTATGTTAATGATACTTTAAGATTTGAAAAATACTTAAGCTGGCCAAGGTTGGAAGTTCAGATTCTCAAACATCTGCTCAGGAGCCTAGAAACACATCCAAGTGGCAAATGCTGCTTACAGCAATGAGCCAACCCTGCTCAGGTAGGCTGAAACCTACCACCTCTCCTAAGCTCAGAATGCCCTGGAGGTATTTAAGAGAGGTGTGGAGCTTAGGGACATGGTTTAGGGGTGGACTTGGAAGTGCTAGGCTGATGGTTGGACTTGATCTGAAGGATCCTTTCCAACCTACTTGAGTCTGTGATTCTATGTCAGGTGCTAATGTCGGCCCTGAGATAAGTTCACTAATGCTGAAACGTGCAAGCTGAGAAAGAATTGTTGGAATTTAACACTAAACTCAGTTCTGTACTTCCATGAAACTAACTGCAGAGGAGGAAATGCAGTGTCTTGCAGGAAAGCTGTTGCAAAATCTAAGCTGGGACAAAAGAAAAAAAGGCACCAACCTGGAGCCAAACCAGAATGTTCAATAAAGTTTTCCAATATATGAAGCACAAGGAAAGCAGTCTGGAAACGATTTGATATTGCACCTGGCAGGTGCAATAAAGGTCGCTTATTTTCATTCCATAAAGGGGGAAACAGTCACTATTTGGTGACCAGCATACTGGACTATTTTTACCTCTAGTTTTGCAAACAAAAGTCAATTCAAACGTTGTGACAAATCCTAGTGTAGGAAAACAAGCCAGTAGTGTCAGCACGAAATAAATGATGCAGTGGTGGCGATACTACAGCCTTTTCAGTCAAGAAGATTTTATGAAAAATGCGATTTCCTATTTCAGTACAGGTAAGGTGGAATGCAGGAGGACTGTGGGAACTTCCCAGCCCTCAATTACATACTCACACATTCATAAAGTTCCAGAAACACTTTATTTAAAAATGGAGTTGTAAATGCATATAACAAAATAACATACATAATAAATGTAACAAAAATAAATAAGGAGAACATGTTCATATAAAATAAGAACATAGTAATGCAAAATGCTTATTACAGAACATAAAGGTATAAACGCCTGAAGGAACACAAACAGAATCTTGCATGAAGAGCCTGCACCTTTAATCCTTCCTAGCCATCTCCTACTTCCCACTTGAGTCTGCAGAAAAATTATGTTTCCAAGCATTAAACAAAAGAAGGAATTATGGCGATGGTTTGGTACACTCTGTTTTCAATACCTAGCTCTAGCTTCAATTTGTTTTTGCCCTTCTGCACCTTCTAAAACTTTTCTTGTAGCCCTGTAAACTAGTGTAGTTCAGGCTTCCACAGTTAGCTGGAGAAGAGCATATTGAGTCATACATGAAGGCTGTTTGCTTTTAATTTTTTTTAAAGAAAATATGAAATCCATTATACAACAGATTAGTGGTTTTGTTTTTACATCTCTACAAAAAAAGTTTTTGTGTTTTTATTAACTGGTCCAACTTTTACTGATTTCTGAAAGCCTGTACAATTTAAAAGTGTACAGAAAGTAGATTTTTTAAACAAATGTCATATAGGATTATTGCTGATATTAAAGACCATTTCATAAAAGCTGCAAAACTGTATCTTTAACCTTAATATATAGAGACTGATGCAAACATAGGAAAATTCCAGTCTATTAGTTACATTTAACAGAAATAACATTCCTCCAAATTACAGTGTTCTGGAAATACAAAGTAATTTACTTTTATTTTTATTATTTCCAAATGTTAAGTTACTGGGACAACTTATATGGAAAATAGGCTTATATAGGAAACTTTAAATAGACTTGCTTTTCAGTGGCATAAGCAAAGTGTCTGTGTTAGCAGTCTTCTTCCAGAATCCTTTTAAACATGTAAGACAGAGACAGCTTTACTAGCAAGACTATGGGAAAATATACAGAAACAAATTAAAATCATTTGCTTGGGAGTGCATCTATTGATCAAGCAAATTATGACAACTCTATTTCAAGACCCTAACGAAAAATTTTACATCTCATGATCATTCCAAGGAACGGTAATTTCTTTCATAAGCTTATGTTGCATTTGAATTGGTGAGAGCCCATTTGCCTCAATATGCTTTAAAATGTCCCACATTGCTGCATGTTTAAATTTGTTTCCTAGTTTCAACAAACATTTGGACAGGAATATGAAATACTTCTACTTTTATTAACATCAAAAAGACATTTGAAGATCAAAAAGTGCCAAATAGTCCTTTCAGAAAGTAAATTAAAACACTGCAATGTTAATGCAAGTACAGTATTATCAGATTTCTATGTACACCAAAACACTGTTTGCTGTTTAATGATACCGATATGTTCACCTACCACTCCCAGCAAATCATAGTGCAAACATAATACGTGAACTCTGTAAACCCCAAGACAACTTACGCAGCAACAAGGTTATATAAATCACAGAACTGTTTGAGATCCTCAGCACACAAGAATGAATGTTTTCTGAAATCTGTCTTACCTTTTGCAGTAATGTGTCATTGTAGTCAAAGATAATGCTTCCTATATAAATCATCTAATTCAGGATCGAATGTAACTGTTCAACAGTTCTGTACAAACTTTAGAGGAGGAAGTCCATTAAATAGAGCAGCTTGGCAAAGAGATTTGGGGTTTCAGTAACATTAAATGTTAGACTGCTCGCATGGCTTTTAAAAAGAAATAAATCTGTTAAGGGAAAACTGCTGATATAGTAATTCTTTTGCAAAGCACACAACCACAAAGGGCAAACCTGCCACAATCTGCTTTCCTACACTGGTATCTATGCATGTCTTTATGATTTGAAAAGGATTTGTGTGACAATCAAAGCATCACAGTTAAAGAAAACTGGTTTAATAAAACAATTGCTGCAATTGCTGTTTGACCAAGCCTTTTTTATTTTTTAGTTATAAAACCAATATTATAATCTTTCCATTATTTCAAAACATCCCACGTGAATGGTATTTGTATCAACACTGAGATGTCATTCACGCAGAGTGGCATCTTCTTCTTCGCCATCTGGATTAAACCTATTGAAATGTATGCTGAAATCCGACTCAGATTCAGTGGTCTCAAATTCAGCTGCAGCAGGGACGGCAGTGGGTCGAGGAGCCCGTGCTTCAGGCTGGCAGTTTGGCTGCACTTGAGGACGGGTGTTTTGGGAAATAGGACTGGACTTCTGCTTCGGCTGAGCTGGTAAGATGGGGCTGGCAAATCCCAAGTTGCTCAGAGCATCCAAGGTACCATCAGGGTCAATCATAGCATTAATTGCTAAGCAATCAAGAAAAGATGAAAGGGATAGGGAGGAAACCATGAAAAACATTATCTTCTGCACTAATGAAAATGGCTTATTCGTATCTCCTTACTTTTTATTCTGTTCACATATTAACATCTCTGACGAGAGTAAAAGCCTACAAATGATCCCAACGGGATCAGTAACTGGAGTTCTCTCTCAACTATTCAGAATCTAACTGGAGATGTAAAATCCTATTCTAACACTTCTGTTTTTATGACAGCAGACAGAAACTTTTTATATATGCTGACCACTGCAATACAATGGTATATACAACATATATGTAGCCGATACATATGTTTAAAAGCATTTACATTTATTAAAATAGCACATGAAAGGGAATTGCAAAACTAAGCACTGCCTGATGTGGGGGTGGTAAGACATGACTAACTGTCTCTGACTTGCTTATGGGGACTGGAAAGAAAGATGGGATTTTTAGTCATGTTTAAGGGACTGTTTCTTTAATATTACAAGCGCATTATGTTGCATCCCTCCCCATGCCCAAGTATCCACAGCTGCTGACTACACAATTGAATTAAATTTGTACCAAAAAAAGCCATCATTTATCCTTTTATACATAATGATGGATTTATTGTCCCTCTCCTTCCAGATAGTGAGGGCAAACTGAAAGTGCCCAGTACATGTTTATTTTGCTGAACTATTAATACATGTGTCATATTTAACAGAACCTTTCTCTGTTCTATTTCCAAAACTAAATTAACATACATTTGAATACCACTGCGTACACAAGGAAATTTGGTCTCTTTTTCTGGACCTTATTTCTTTGTTATGTAATCTGAATATAACCTAATTTGTAACAAATTAACGTTTTCTTGAAAATTAGCATGAAACAAATATTAATTTGTCAATAAAAGTTACTAATGATTTCCCCTGAATTTTTTTTTTTTTTTTAAAAAAAACACCACACATATTAATGGAGGATTAAATCTGAATTTTTAAAAAAAGGAAATTTAAAACAAAGATAATACAATTATGATTATACATGAACAAGGACAATCAATTCATTTGACCCCTCCAAGTAAAGCAGTGATCTAAGTATAAACACCACAAAAATGTAAACTCTTTTTAGAATTAGAACAGTTGAGTCAGAAGAGACCTACAAAGATCATCAAGTCCAAGTGCCTGACCACTAAGGGACTAACCAAAAGTTAAGGCATTGAGCCAAAAGTTGAGGGCATTGTCCAAATGGCTCTTGAACACTGACAGACATGGGCCATCAAACAACTCACTAGGAAGCCTCTTCTAGTGTTCAACCACTCACATTGCAAAGGAAATTTTCCTAACGACCAGCCTGAACCTCCCCTGTGCCACTTTGTGCTGTTCTCTTGCATCCTGTCATTTGTTAAAAGAGAGCACTGTCTCAATTTTAAAATATATATAGCTGTCAGGTTGACTTTGATAAATGGAATATATGTCTAAATAACAGACCTTGTCAATGCTTCCCCCCTCCCCCCCCATTTTAACATGTAGGTTAAGTCTTTGTATGTGAAAAAGCAAAGAAATAACTGTTCTATTTCATAGTCTGTGGATTCCGCAATTACAGAGAACAGACCTAGTGTGAAGGGAAGATTTCAAAAACCGATCCTAAATTTTCATTTTATGGTGTTAGATAAATCTGACTTTTTTTTTTTCTTTTTTTTAGATTTCCTATATAGTCCCAGAGTATTACTTATACCGAATTGTTCTACACATAAGGGTATTACTGATGTGCGAACACTATTTTATAAAGTCTAATCTCAGTAGATATGCTATCACCTACTCTTCAAAATTTTCGCACAGAAATATTTATATAAAGGAAGTTTCACAAGTAATTCTTCTGGGATTCTCTGGACTATTTCATTGTAAATTGAGCCTTTTCTCAGCCACATAAAAAAATTAATCACTATTCTGTTTTAATACAATTCAGTGATGTTTATTTACCAGATATGCCAGTAATTATATGGTATTAAATTAGGTAACATACTGTGATCATATTTTAATAAGATGTGGCATTTTTGTTTCATATATAAAAAATCATAGAATCATTTAAGTTGGAAAAGACCTCTAAGATAATCACATTCAAATGTCAACATAGCTTTGCCAAGTCTACCAATAAACCATGTGCCTAAGCACCACATCTACCCATCTTTTGAATGCCTCCAGGGACGGTGACTCAACCACTTCCTCTGGGCAGCCTGTTCTAATGCCTCACAACCCTTTCAGTGAAGAAATCTTAGTCCTAATATCCACCCTAAACCTCCCCTATCAAAACTTCAGGCCATTTCCTCTTGTCCTATCACTTGGTGCTTGGGAGAAGAGGCTGACCCCCACACTGCTACAACCTTCTTTGAGGTAGTTGTAGAGAGAGGTAAGGCCTCCCCTGAGCCTCCTTTCTCCAGGCTAAACAACCCCAGTTCCTTCAGCTGCTCCTCATAAGCCTTGTTCTCTAGACCCCTCAGCAGTTTTGTTGCCCTTCTTTGGACATGCTCCAAAGCAGCTTGATGTCCTTGTAGTGAGGGGCCCAAAACTGAACACTGTATTTGAAATGAGGCCTCACCAAAGCCATGTACAGAGGGACAATCACTTCCCTGGTCTTGTTGGCCACACTATTTCTGATACAAATATAATGAATATATTTATATATATATTCTTTTATATATATATATATATATATAAAAATAATAGAATTTGGAAGCAGACAATGATTAGAAAGAAAAGTGAAAAAGGATCTCTACCTTGCAACTGTTTCTCAACTCGTTTCAGTTCCTGTAAGATCGATGATATTTCCTAGGAAAGAATCGAATATTCAAATGCTCAAGGACATGTTTCAGTAAGGAAAAAGACATTCAAACTATGTATCAGTAGCAAATAACCCCTCTCTCCAGATTTTGCAATATAGTGTTTGTGTTGTTCCTCCTTGCATCAGGAACACCCTTGCTGGGTGGGGCTGTGCCATTTACACCATGGGCCCTAGGTGCTTCAGGATGGACCACTGTGGCCCTCTTGGAAATGAACTATTTTTCTTGACTGGCCAATAGCCCAAGTCAACAAAACCTCGTTTTGTCCCTTGCTTAATTGCCTACACTAATTTTTCTCAAGAACTCACCCATAGGCATCCCAGTTGTGTAGAAACAAAGCAAACCTTCAAAGGAAAGTCAACACATAAACCCAGTATCAATGGGGTAGACAAGCTGATTCATAACCTTGCTTGGATGCGAGTCAGAATAGGCAGCAAGATGACTGCATTAGGATTTTACCTTCAACCACTGGGCCATGCACCTGTGAGGGCCTGCACTGCACCAGTGCTGGGCCCTCAGCACTCATTTGCCTCTATAGTGCCTCTGCCCTGCGCTGCTTGCTAACACAGACGTAGCCATGGCAGTGCAGTCAGGAACACAACAATCATTAAATGCACCACACTTTGGATTATAACTATGTAAATCCTGCTGTTGAAGAATTCTGCACTGAAGAATACTGCTAATCTGATTGCTAAGGAAAGCTATCAGCGATCTTTATAAGCAGATAATTTTCACAGGTGCTCAATTTCAGAAACCTATTGAAAGATCTCTGCACTGACTAATTTGATGTGTATTTTTGTGGCTGGCCAAGAAACTGTATCTTGGATTTTACAAAGCCATTATCTTTAAGTAAATTCCACGTCTGAGCTGGACATGCATGTTCCAAGGTCAAAGCAAACATCAGCTACCGTTGTCCTCTGCTAACTTTTCATAAGATTTTGTGGTTAAAAAAAAAAAAAAGCACTGCTTTAGTATGGGTTTGAATGAATGATACACTGCTCTGAATACTAAGCAGAAACTTGAAAATAAGTGCATAGACCAAAAAAACATACACTTTCAAACAATGTGAGATGCTTTAAAGCATTGGAAGAAAAAATTGTAAAGTGCTGACCAAACATACAAAAAAAATCTGTCTTTTTCATGAAAGCCTTAAAAATCACATATTCATGGCATTTAGAATGTAAAACACTAAACTTTGTTCTTATTCTGGACATGGATAAGATAATTATATGATCATATTTCTGAAATTGCACATTTCCATGAGTAACTTGATTAATTAAACTTTGAAAACAAATAAACAAACTCCCCCAACATTCTGCAGAAATTACAAGCCAAGTTTTTAATATTTTCAGGAAAAATCAATCTGGATGCATATTATACTGTAAAAACTTGTCATGATATAACGGAGACGTACTAGCCAGTTCAGGAACATATGAACTACGAGTGTATTTTGCTTCTGTATCAGTCCAGAAGGAAGGACATGTTTCCTCTCTGCCTTTCCCTCAGAAAAGAAAGCTGCCTCCATAAGTTGACTTTCCTAGCAGCACAATACTCCAGCAGTCAGTGTAATACAGATAGGCTCTCCACCTGCTCTCACATGCAGAAATGTTTTTCAAACCTTATGCTCTGTGTTTAGAAGCAGAGGACAAGTATACCAGGAAAAAACACTTGTGCTCCATTCCCTCACACTGTCACACAGTCTGGTCATGAAATATTTCTGATTATGCAGGGGTAGAAGACTGTACAATTCAACTAGAGCTGTAGTTGGTACCCTACAGTAGTCATTTCAGCCTAAAATTAAAGTGATTAGATTTGAAGAGTGTTTTTATTACAATGTCTACAGATTCTTTTCCTTCCCATATATCAAAATATAACTATTTCTCTAAATATGATTAATTACTAGGTAAAGTAGTCTCGAAATTGTAAAACAAGTTATTTGAAAGCATCCAACATTCAAACCAATGGTTATCTTCAGTTAAGTAATAGTGAGTAGTAAAGTCTGTAAACAGTTTGCATCCTTTTCAGTTATTCTGTTTGCAACATCATTGAATATAGCATGTTCTATTTAGAAACTGTATGATGAAGAGGTTCATTCTATCCCAGAGAAGGGATGTATTCGTACCATGCTTGATGTTTTCACAATAGGAACTTCACTTTCCGCTCGCAACTTGTTTTCAATTTCTTCCCAATTTCTGTCTTGGTCCTTAAATAATATTCTAGAACAAAGAAATGCAAGAATAGTATGTTTAAAGTAGATAAAAGGTAAACAAACTAAAACTTAAAGATTAGATACACAATCTGAAAAAGCAGCCTATGGAACACTGAATAAAACCAAAATCTGAAAATATTGAAAACTGATGGAATTGAACCATAAAGTTTGAATTTGTAGGGTAGCATACAGAGTTTCATCAATATCATTTGTATTTACATTAAAATGGTAATGGTGTAGCTAAATACTTGCTTATGGTATTGAAAAGGCATGGTTGATTCTTTCTGCCAGCACTGAGACAATTTTATTTTATTTTTCAAACTACTTTATAGTAGTAAGAGAATTTCCTGTTAACGTTGCATTTTACAACAATGGCAAAATATATTAAAAAGATTAAAACTGGTACATAAATTCAACTTCTACATTTATACTTTATATTAGGGAAAAAACTTTTGGAAATTAAAAATATGTTACACAGAAGATATTGTTTTTCTAATGCATGAAAACTCTCAGTGCACAAATTGTATACACATAGTTGAGCAATACAAATATTACTTGTTTAAAGAACTCACTTCTATTATCTGTAAAATCCCAAAGCATGTTATGAGATTCCCCAGGTGGTTTTTTTGTTTTGCTTTTACTGTTTTGCTTCCCTGCTGTGATAACATTGCTGTATTATAAACATAATTTAAATGGTCCATATTTACACAATTGAAAACAAGGAATCCGTGCATATTTAAGAATCTGGGTATTCTCCCCCCCTCAGGTGACACCATAATGACATTAGTGGAGTATATTCTAAATCTGCTTCTTTAATTGCTAAAATTAGATACTAACTCTAACTGGAAATGCAACTGTAACAAACATTAATGGTATTTTAGACTTAACTTTAGACTTGGACCTGCAGTAAAACAGACCTCTAAGCAAATCAATTTAAAACCACAACCTAAAAGTAGTATATTTTAAAGAAATTACTAGCATCAGTAGGACTTTCAGGAAATAATTACTTAAGGTACAAATTCATGATGCCGTGCATCTCAAAGACTTTATTTAGCAGTAAACACCACAAGTAGAAAAGCAGAGAAATTATGACACTGCTTGCTTTTTAATTTACCTTTTTGTCCATATGAGCTTAAAATATTCTGTATTTATATATGATTAATGACCTTGCTTATGTATGTGGTGCTTTCACCCTTACTCTCCTTTAGAGATTATGTTATTACCTTTTACAATTTGAAAAATTTACACTTCAGAAGTTATCTTATTTAAAACAATAGGAAAAATGGAAAAAGTAATTTAAAAAATGATATTATTTCCACTATAAATTGGACTGCCCTATTTGTTTTTGATATTATTCGAGGAATCCTATTTCCTTTTTGCAAGATTTCTTCCTTCTGCTCTTGCCTTTTCCCAGTCTTTTTGTTGCAAATCTGCCTAACCTTTCTTCTTTGGTTGTGCTCAGTTTTTCTTTTGTTGCACTGTGGAGGACACACAAACAACTGCAGGAACTGATGAGTGGTGCCTGCACTGAGCTGATTGCTTTGCCTAGATTTTGCCCGACTGAACAGGTACTTGCCTGCTGCAAGTCAGGCCAATAGTACTGCATTCATATTGTACAGCACAGATAAAAACTGTTATGTCTTTCTTGTCAGTGCAAAGCGTACTTACCTCTTCCCTCCATAATCTCTGAAAATTCCTGCAAACGCATTAAAACATACAAAGACAGAAAAGCAAACATGCTGCGTATCTGCTTCCTGTGAACCCACCACAGCAATTCATAAGCAAATAATTGGTTACAGAATACCCAGCAAGAGTGCTACAGAATTTTTAATTACAATGTCATTTTGTGTACACCAGTGGGTAAGAACCTGATTACACACACCAATGAATATAAGTATATTAGCAACACCCAAGCTATGACCTTATCCTGAAGAAAAATGCAAATATGAAGAGGGTTTGGTGAAAGGAATGAATTGAGCACTTGAACCTGGTTCAAGCTGAACACCATGCTATGACCTGAAAAAAAGAAAAAAAAAAAAAAAAAGAAAAAAAAAAAACACCTTGGCAAGCTCTGAGAGAATTCAGCCAAGGAATACAGCATCAGAAGCTTCTCTCAATCCTGTTTCTTAATATAAGGTAGGAATGATGACAGAACTCAGTAGAACTCTGAACATTATCTATAAAGTAGAAAACAGAAATGGCAGATCTGATGAAACAGGGAAGAAACTAGTCAAGCCAAAAAGATACACGTTTATTTTTCTCCTCAGATTTATTAATTTCACAACTGATTTCTGCTCATTTTAATTTCCAATAATTATCTTGTCAAAAATGACTGAAAATATTTATGATCATAGTATTTTAGCTAAAGTGAAACTGGTCTTTTTAGTAAAAATAGCTTCTGCAACGACAATATTACAGAAATAAGAATGTTTATGTTTACAGGAAGCACGTCTTTGACCATATGAACTCAGACAAGAGGGATGTAATTTTTTAGTACGTATGGTGAAATTTGTAATTGCACTATACTGCTGATTCTTGTGAAAGAAGCTTACATTGGTGAACAATGAAATTTGAGGGAGGACTTAAAAACATAGTCAAGCTCACTGGTGCCTATAAAACTTTCTCATCTCCTTCCAGGGTCAAGTACTCCGGAAGAATACACAACTGTTTGCTTGACAAATCCTGACTGATTCTCATTGTGTCTGTTCTGGACAGAAATTTTAACTGGCTTAGCTTCAGTGAAATGAATAGGTTAGGAGTTTGTTGAACTTACTACAGAATTTACCTTAGTTTTGTTGATGTACATAGCTCTTTGCTCCCTTATGTGTTCTCTAAAAACAATTCTAAAACTATTGTGTTTTTCTAATTCAAAATGCCAATGACATTATGATTAACGTCGTATTATTCAAATCCATTCTGAGTAGCAGGAAAAGGAAGTTTTGATCACAGTTCTGTTGATTATGCTCAAGAATTACATATTGATAAAAGTTTTCCAATATATTTTTATTGAAAGATGTAATGCCACTCTCTTTAAATGTATATAGAATACTTATAGGTATGATTATGTTTATAATTTCATACATGATCAAATCATTGTTGCATTAATTATAATGTAATATGACATACCCATTAAACTCAGAAAACTTAGCAGAAAAATGTAAGAATATTATATTACCTGTTTTTCTCAGAATGCATTTGTATACATAAATTTGTTTTAATTCACTGTATTGAACTCACAGTTTGTGTTAAGCAACTACAACTGTGCTAGCAAAATATTTAAAGATCACAAGCTTCAAATCATCAAGAAAAATCAGCACAATTAAAATAGAGCATCTACTATCTACTGCTTTTGAGGCATTTTAAGATTTGTATCATCCTACAAGCCTACCATAAAAAAGTCAGTCAATAAGTAAGATTCTTGTTCCGATGATGCAGCTTTAAAAGGAAAAAAAATATACTGGTAAGCAGAGTTCCTCATGGATGTCACTGTATTTCCCCAGAGAATTATGCTCAAAGCAAAACTTCATGTAATATTTTTGCAATGTTTCTGTTTGCAGTATTTTGAATGCCTTTTAGAAAGATTTTCAAAGAACACTCACACTTATGTATCTCTTTGTACGTGTTTCTTTGCTTACTTGTTGGGATCAACTGTTAAAGTAAGTGATACAATGCGCTCAGAGGTAGATTAAACTTGAATAAATTGTGAATTTCTACACAGTTTGTAATAAATTCTACGTAATTAAGTTGAACTCTGTTAATTTGACACAGGTTTTGAGGGTAACTACATCGTAAATTTGCATTTCACAAATTCACTGGTATCTGAAATTTGTGTCGTTTGCCTAAGGATATTTAAATAAATAATGATACATGAAATTATGTATCTGGGGAAACCAAGAAGGGAAAGGCACTGAACAGTGTATTCCAGTATTATAATCTTGTAGCCTACAAATGGTGAATTGGAAAAAGAAGCAAGACAAATGTCAGCTTGTGAACATGTTCTGAGATAGCAGAAATAACACACAAATGCTACCTATAACCACCAGTAACAATAGAACAGACACACAAACAAAAAATAGAACAGATATAATAAGAATGGGCTGTTTTAAAGACTTGATTCTTCACTTATACTCTTCCTACTAGAAACAGTAATACTAGAAATGACAGATAATCTATAGTTTTTACTGATTTATATTGATTTATTTTTCTTGATTTGTATGGTCAAGTCTTTTTCAGTAGTCCCATGAGACTACAACATTTAAATATGCTAGTATTTTGCTGCTTTTAGTCGTTACATCACCCTATGATGAATTTAATCTGTGATTTGGTCATCCATCCAAGATTTCTGTATGGGACACTTACTAGACAAACCAATCAATTATAGACCTAATATTTTATCACATTAAAAAAGTTATACATGAATTTTAGCCAAGTGACTTACTTTTTCTTTTATGTACACTATTTTTAAATGATTAACTGCACAAAGACACGAAGAAAGACATGTGAATTATACAACCCTGAACATTTTATTTAGAATTTGTATTTCCTCTTGTCAAATAAAGTGGTCACCAAATGGTTGTCCGCTCACTCATTCAAGTTAAAAGCAGCTGTTGCTAGAGAAACAAGTTATCATTTTTGACATGTCTGTACTTTCTGCTAGCTACTATGACATTTTTGGAAGGAATCTAAGTATCTAAGCAGGAGTTTTCAATTAAAAATAACAGATGTCATCATCTGTTATTTTAGTTAGTGTCTCCAGAGCAAATTCTTTTTCATAAGGATTTACTGAAACTGCTCTCCTCTCTCCAATTGTTTTTCTTCCTAAAATGGCTGATCCTTACATCAGCTTGGCAAATACACAGTTCAGTACACTTTATCTTTTAAGAGAGTTCTATTAGACTTGCATAGAGGTAATGTAGATTTTGCACAGAAGTTTCATGCTTTGCAACAGCACTTCTGCTGGAAGTATGATAAATATTATTCCGTGCATGCAAATTTTACTGATATTTAACTTCATATAACGTGTAACACACACAAGCAATAATGGATAAAAAATAATTCCAAATCTTATTGAACACTACCAAAAAAAAAAAACAAAACAAAAAACATAACTAATATTGCTTTTTTAAAACATTAGTTGCTACCAAACACTTTCGTGTATCTGAATAATACATGTCTCCTACTAGGAATGTCGATGAGAGCAGAAGATTTTCAATAACAACAATTAAAAAAAAAAAAACACAAACCTACCTGATTTTGCCAGCTGTTTTGTCTATGGATTGTCTTATCTTGCGAGAAAACTGGAAGACTGAGGATAACAGCAAACTGTCCCCCATAACCTGCAGTAAGTTTTAAATAAGATTAAACAAACAATTCCATATATTTTCAATTACCTTTTTATCTTTAAAAAAACCATACTTGTGTTCTAGTTAGTATCCTATACAATCATATTAGAATATTTTGCAAATTAAGTAACACACAAAGAATGTTTTCTAGGATTAATGCTACCTGATACAGGTAGGAATGAAAGGATAGTGTAGAAATACTAAGCAGAGAGACAATTGTGAAAAAATAAAATAGACCTACTACTATCGTGGAACTTGTGTACTCACTTCATCTCTGCTCCAAGTCCTCCTTCGGGTAATTGTTGGGGGATCTGTGATATCTGGTAGCTGAGGTCTAGCATCATTAGGCCGACCATTCCCCTCTGGTGGTTTGGCATGCACTAATGGAGGGATTTTTCTAAAATTGAGACTTTCATCAAATACTCGGTCAACCAACTGGAGAGTAAAATAAAAACACAGTTTATGAAACCAACTAATGATGAAGTGAGACTAATCTTTTTTTCCTTTTGAAACAGATTACAAGAAGTCTATCAAATAAAAATCATTCTGTTGTCTTTTGTAGTATAAACTGAGGCATCGCCAATGTAACGATACCTTGTAAAAATGAATGCCATTTTTCCAAACAGCAGACATACGTGGTAACTACATGACCAGCCCACAGAAATTTTGCTTTCAGACAGGTAACATGATAGTTACCTATAAACTGGTTTGGCCTTTAATTAATGGAATATATTTGTGAAATTAAGTACAGTACAATCAAATTTATTTATTTTTTCCCAATTAATTGTAGTATTACAGAAGCACCTATACCTACTTAAAGGACATACTGCCACCTGCAGTAGTATGTACACATTGTACAGGATTTTTTAAAGAAGAAAATAAGCAGTAGCATAATAATCCGAGTAATCTAGATGGATTTGAGAAAATGAGCACTTTCCTTGCTGAAGTTTAGCCATGAGTCCGTAAGAATTAAAAATAAACTCTATGTGGGTGTAGTTATAATTTTTCTAAGTAGACAACTCATAGGTTTCTCGTCACTGTTTATATCTTTTTTTCCACAGAAAATGACAGTATTTTACTAGTAAAAGTCAACTGATGTATTAACCAAACTTTACATACACAAAAATGAATAAACACATTTTGAAAGGAATACTATGAAGAAAAAAATGCAGTAAACATTTATAACATATTAGGATGAACTGTAATATGGTCAAAAGTGATGGTTTCAGTTCAAATTAACATGTTTACCGGCATTAGAACTGTGATGGTTACTAGAACAAGTTAGTCAATATATTCAAACAAAAGGACACAAGATATAGTCTAAGAAAATTAGAACTAATAGAATCACAGGGCAAACTTTTTTCAAGGCAGTTTTTGACAATGTTATTAGGAGAGAAAATATGAAGTTATTGTTAGCTGATGGTGCGTAAGCATTTAAATGTTCGGAAGAAGAAACTTTAATGTCACCTGTGAAAAGAGGGCCTTTTTTGTTTTTAATTACTACAGAAAGTATTAAACGTATACATATGTGTATATATATATATATACACATATATATATCCCTGCATACACACTAGTATCTTTAAATGCACTTAGATACTATTCAATATCTAAGGCTATGGTTAAGCAAGAAACAAATAACCATCTAGGTCCTATGCTTTGTGGAAAAAAAGAGACAGACAGCTAGGATGCATTTGGGTGGTATTTTTTACAATCTGTGTTAACAGAATCATTTCTGGGTAATTTATCAGAACGTAAAAGAACTTTGAATCAAAAAAAGAACAGATCATGCGTACAGGTTGGGTGGAAATAACTAAAAAGGCTATGCAAAATGCTAAAAGCAAAAGAAATAAAGAAAAGAAAGAACCTTATGCATTTCTCCATGAAGATCTCCTACCTCTTCTCTAGTGTCTATGGCAGAGCCAGGGGTGGTGGCAGCAGTGCTTACTGTGGTACTGGGGGCAGTGCCTGATGAAGTCACTGAATCTATCTCTCCTGCTACATCGTTGATTTCCCGTGCGATGAGAGCCAGATCTTGACTGATCCTAGTAATAAAGACAGCATTACTTTCTCCCCTAGAAATACTACTGGAGCAGTACAGCCCAACTGGCAGCCTTTCAGCTTCTAAGTTCCATCTTTTGATGGTAACTGTTCTATGAAAATGTGCATGCCCCTCTGAATAGAAAGACTATTCATAGAATCACAAAAGCAAATTCTTGACTGAAGCTTTTATTGATATGCATTTATAGAGGAAGATGGTAGAAGGCAATCTCAAGAGACAGAGCATCCTTGTTTTCTTCCTAGGATTCCCAGGCAAATATGTGTGCAACACACACAGTTAAGTCCAACATGTGATTCAAGAGAAATACTGTGAAAATACTGCAAAGATGACTCATGTAAATGCAGTAAATCTGAAATGCACAGAATACCTTTAATTTATATCTCAGTTAACCTATCTACAAAGAACTTCCTTCAGGACCTGTGATCATCCAGCAGCCTTGCAACTTGCTCAGATCAAGCTGCTTACATGTCTGAAATTCCAGACCAATACCCTAAATTGTCAGATCAAGACAAATTTGCCAGTTGGAAAAACAGAACATGCTTGGATATGACAGAGCAATACAAATATATTCAGCTTCTCAGCTGAAGATTCCTGCAACTAATTACTGTTTGAAGTTCTCCAAACTGCTGCTGCAGTTTTCCTCTGCAGTTGCTGTACAGAAGCCTTTTCCTTTTTTCTGATCCACCACATCACAAAATATCACAGAATAGCTCTGTATTCTGCTCAGCAGCATGGAAGCAAAGCAAAGGAGCTTGCCTAGCTCTGCTTGTGCCTCTCCTCCCCAGAATGCCCCAAAAGACCGATAGAAAAAACAAAAAGCAACCCAAAGCAGAAGTTAAGAGCCCCCCAGTAACTATGGCACCCTGAGTCTCCAGCTTAGAGCAGAC